>NC_022014.1:83213363-83223364 GCF_000317375.1 Microtus ochrogaster | reverse complement strand
CCACCACTGCCCGGCCCACTCACCCTTTGTATCTCCTGGTCCGCCCTGATCTCAGCAGCCAGTGCTCTGATGTTCTGGCCTCTCTGTGGCCCCAGGGTTTCTGTGCTTAGCACAACTCACAGGTGCTTGCCCTTGCTCCTGAGCAGTATCCTGTGGCCTGGAATCATCCCTGTTCACCCTGTGGTCAGCTCTCATTGGCCATTTTCCCTTTCTGATGATAAGCACAAAGCCAGCCGGGCAGCTTCTCAGGAGGGTGGGTTTAGGTTTGAAAGGAGTCCAGAGGGGCTGGCCTTCCACATCCTGGCCTGGTGGGAAAGGACTGTGCTAGCCTCCAGTGTTTCTTTCCACATGGTTCTTGTTCTAGGGCACAGGGACTTGGGGACCCCTTCTGATCCTGACTCTGGTTCTTTGGACAGGTTTATCCACCAGGTAAACCAGGCCGCAGTCACCATCCAACGCTGGTACCGCCGCCAGGTACAGAGGCGCCGCACAGGAGCAGCAAACCTTGAACACCTGCTGGCGTCCAAGCGAGAGGTCAGTGTGATTGTGTAAGCCAGCTCACCCAGGGGCTGGGCATGGATCCTCAGGGTCTCACAGCATACAGTGGAGTCGTTAAGACAGATCTGGGATTACCCTCAGGCATGTACCCCCTCTGTGGGCCTTGCTTGGTTCCTGAGGCTGCTGCTGGGGTTGATGTGTCAGGAGACCGGCTCCTGGCAGGATGACTCCCTGAAGAAGTCCTGGCTGAGGGGTACAGAGCTGTCACCCTGCTGTGCCTCCCTGCATCTCAGGGTGGGGCTGGCTCTCTGTTGAGCCGAGGTGGCAGGTCCAGTGCCCTCGGCTCTCATTTCTTCTCCACTAGTGAACTCTGCAGATTCCCATGACTCTCAGGGTCCTGTGGAGACCTCCCAGCTCGTTCCAGGGCTCTGTCATCCTCCAGTTCTGTAAAGTTCATGGCTTTGGCTTCCCTGGCAGGGGCAGAGGCAACGGCTGGGCAGCGGGAACCTTCTGGACATGCACCGGCGGGAGGAGGCAGCAAGGAAGAAGGCCCGGGAGGAAAAGGCTCGCCGGGCCAGGCAGGCAGCCATTCAGGTACCGGGTACCCCAGGTAGCATCCCACGGTCCATTCTGCCGTGACACCGATGCTTGGGGACACCGAGCCCCAGGGCAGGTGGGCTGCATAGGGTAAGGGGTCACGCGGCTCTACTCTGACAGGAACTACAGCAGAAACGAGCCCAGAAGGCCAGTGAGGCTGAGCGCAGGCTGTCCAAGGACAGATCCGAGACCAGAGCGCTAGGACAGCCTCCACCCACCCAGGAGCCACCGCTGATGCCAGGCAGCGGCACCCACCAGGCCCCCAAGGCCAACAATGCTCGTGAGTGGTTCTCAGTCTACCCGATTGTGGGAGAAACTGCACACTCTGCTGAGCTTCAGGCCTCATGTGGCCAGGCTTGTGACTCTCCCTGCAGAACTGGGATATTGGCCTGCTCCCCGCCTGCTTCTGCCTGGTCACTTGTGGCGCTGGACTAGAGAGTGCCCAGGCCTCGACAGATCATCCTGGCAGTGGGGCCTCTCAGCTGAGGCCCGGCATTGTGGGATTGTGCCTGTTTGTAGTGAGCCGGACACTTTACCTATTCCCCTCAACTTTGTACCCTGGAAGGCCAGGGGACCCCTCAGTGTCTCTGAGCTTATACCTGACTCCTTCCCAGGGCATCATCATGTTTAGGCCCTGGGAGAGATGACACAGTGTTTGGTTTTACAGATGCCAGCATCTGCCCCACAGGCCCTGGAGACCCCTGCCCTCCTGTCTCTGAGCCGTCCCCAGAGCCCCAGCGGCCTCCAGAGGACAAGCCACAGGTCTGGACACAGTGCCTTTTCCTTTCCCCTCTGATTTTGGCTTTGGGACAATGTCCATGCCTGGGTGGCCTAAGCTGCCGTTCCCCTGCCCTCTCTTCAGTTTTGGGGTTCCTTGTGTCCTGAAAGGGTGCCCAGGGGGATGCCAGGTAGCAGCCTGGTGGTCTCACCGGGGTGAGGTCTCACAGAATTGTTCTGGAATCCTGCTAGGAGTTCACATTGCTGGGGAAGGATTCCTGTGTCCCTTCCCATCAAAGGGGAGCAAGGCCACAAGCTGCTCAGTGTGAGACTGGGCGGGGCCTTTCTCCCGATGTGTATCAGATGCTACATAGATGTGCTGACCACTGGGGATGGGTACAAAGGCTCCTGCCCCTCCACACTGGGTGGGTGGGCCTTGTATGTGGGGCGGCTCTTGGGCTCTTGGTCTCCACCAGCCTTGGTGGTTTCCCTTCCTGCCTCTCTGCTATAGGACGTCCCGTCCCAGGATGGAGCCAGAGAGGACTTGGGAGCGCTGGGCACTTCCAGAAGCAAGGCCAGGGCCAGAGCTACCCTGGATGAGCTGCTAGACACACTGAGGCTACTGGAGGAGGAGCCCGAACTGCTGCCCCGCCCCAAGACCTATCACAAAGACAGATATGCCTGGACCGACGAGGCGAGTAAGCCCTTGGCTCTGACAACCATCTGCATAGGTCGAGAGGCCTCCACAGGGGTCGGGGAAGGCTGGTGCCACCATATCCCTGCTTTAGTCAAGGCCCTAAGAAGGGCCAGGTGTGGCCTATTGACCTCTGCTCTCCCTTCCTGTCTGGTCCTTGAGGTTGAGACACAATGACCCTCCTCACTGCCCGCTGTTCCCGAGGGACCCCAGGTCCTCGGGCTTCCCTAACAGCCTCCAATGCTGGGCCACCTGCAGGAAGATGACACCAACTCCCTGACAGCCGACAACCTGGAGAAATTTGGGAAACTGAGTGCACCCCCGGGCCCACCTGATGACGGGACTCTGCTCTCGGAGGCCAAGCTCCAGAGCATCATGAGTTTCCTGGATGAGATGGAGAAGTCGGGGCAGGACCGGCCGGTGTCCCAGCGGGAGGTAGCCAGCCGCCAGTCCCGGGTGGTGCCCAGTGGGACATGATCACCTGCAAGGACCTTATGCAGAAGGCAGTCCAACTGCTGAGTTCTTGTCCCTCTCGGGGCTCCTGTCTAGACGGGGTTATCCTGTCCAGGTGGGTGGTCCTGACATCCTGGGCTCTGGTCTCCTGGGGCTGTCTTTCCTGAGCGAACACCAGAGACAACAATAAGTGATGTCTTGTTTCCATGGGGGCAGGAAGGTCAGGGGTGAACAGATCGCTCCTATCTGGTGACTTGTGTTAGTGTCAAGGCTGCAGCCTCTCTCTGCACCAAGGAACAAGTACAGTTCCCAGGGTTGGCTTGTCACCCACTGCCCCTTGACCAGATGCCCTGTGTAGGTATTGTTCCCTCACAGCCGGGTGGAGCTGTGACACAGTGACTCCCCGTGGAGGGTGGGCATCAAACGAGCAGTAGCTGCTGGGTGGCCTGCCTGAGGCTTGTTGTGTATTTAGGGCCTGGTGCTGGAGGCGGGCCCAAGGCCCCCGGCACTGGGGTCTGAGGGGAGCGCATCCATGATGCGGCTGAAGCTGGAGATGGAGGAGAAGAAGCAGGCCATGGTTCTACTGCAGAGAGCTCTGGTGAGTGCATCAGCCGTCACCCCAGGGCGCGTGGGCTGGGGACTGCCAGCACCCTGCGGAAGAGGTCTGAGCCATCGTCACCCCCGAGGCTGTGCCCCACATGGTCTGGTGACCCCCTGCAGGAGCAGCAGCGTGACCTCACCATCCGACGTGTTAAGGAGACAGAGAAGGAGCTGAGCCGGCAGCTGCGACAGCAGAAGGAGCACTATGAGGCCACCATCCAACGGCACTTGTCCTTCATCGACCAGGTGACCCAGCTCTGGGAGGCCATGTGGGGTGAGAGGACTTGGTCTGCAGACCCAGGGTTGGTGTCACTGTCCCGAGATTGGAGCGTAATGCTGACCGCAGGACCGCTGTGGCCGAGGCCCCAGCGTGGTTCTCCAGTGGGCCTGTTAGAGGTGCCTTGGGGTGGCATCAAGAGCCTCACCCCACCCCCATCACAGCTGATCGAAGACAAGAAGATTCTGAGCGAGAAGTGCGAGGCGGTGGTGGCTGAGCTGAAGCAAGGGGACCAGCGGTGTCGGGAGCGCGTGGCCCAGATGCAGGAGCAGCACGAACTGGTGAGCCCCCTGGCTGGGCACACGGCATCATGGCCTGAGGATGCAGGTCAGGATTGCCAGCGCCGGTTCCTTTGTTCCTGTTCCTGTTCCCCTCTTCTTGAGATTTTGTTTGTTTGTTCAGACGAGGTTTCTCTATCTAACAGTCCTGGCATCCTGGAACTCACTTTATACAGCAGGCTGGCCTTGAGCTCACAGAGATCCGCCTCCCTCTGCCTCCCTCTGCCTCCCGAGTGTGCAATTAAAGGCCTATGGCACCATACCCAGCTTTTTTTTTTTTTTTCTTTCTCTCCCTCTTGACCTGTATCCTAGTTCAACAGGGACAGGTCCTAAGGTGTGGGCTGCCACATCCCAGGCCAGCATGTACGGCCTGCCTGGCCCTTCTCACAGGACAGTGGCCTGCTTCTCACAGGAGTCCAAGCCTGGCCTGCTCCAGTCAAGTCCTGAGTAACAGAACCCACCCATCTTCGCAGTACCAGGCACCTCAGCTCCCACCTCATTGGCCAGCAGAAGCTGGTTAAAAGTCTGTCTCAGCCACCTGACTGCACTTCTTCCCAGAGCATAGGCCCGGCATCCCCAAAGGCCCTGTAGGCTGGAGCCCAGACCCAAGTGAGGATGGGCTGGCTTTGTTAAGGAGACCCAGCATCCCTAGCCTGCATCCAGGGTTGGAGACTGCAGCTCTCAGGTGGTCCTGGGTCCTGTCGGCAGCGGCAGGAATGGAGTCATTGCTCCAGACCATCCATGCAGCCCAAGGAACTCCCTCTCTGCCTTGGCCCTTGGCTTCCCTGTAGAAAAGAGCTTTGGTATCCATCAGAGTCGGGGTTCGTTAGAAGGCTTGTAGATCTTAAGGCCAGAAGTTGATAGAGGTGCTTGAAAGACCTATAGGTGTGAGCGGGCTCCTGCAAGCGGAGCACTCCTCTTCACAGTGGGTGACTGTAAGAGCCCGCAGTTTTCTGCATTACACCGTGAGAGTGTAATGTGCAAGGCTGAAGGAAGGGTCAAAGAATTTCTTTCTTAAGTGAGGTTGCAGGATGAATATATGAGGCTTAGATTTCGGGATGAGAGAGAGCCGCTAAAACAAGGTCATGATCATGTTTGCCTTTAGTCTCCTTGCTGTCTTTAATGCTTCTGTGGGCGGAGTCTTTAGGAAAGCTTGCTTTGTCACTGTGGTTAGCGTCTGTCAGCAGGAAGGGCACAGCAGCTCCCAGACAGAGGGGCTTTTCCTCCCTGTGTCCCCTTCGTTGCCTGTCGGTAAGGTCTCAGCTCCAGGGCGTGGTGGCATCCCTCTCTGGGATGAGACTTCTCCAAGCCAGTGGCTGTAACCGCCCTACCTGGGGAGAGGAAGGAGCTTGCAGAACACAGGCCCAGGAGAAGGCAAGGGAACAGGGCTGGGGATGCCCCCCTCATCTCTGCATCCTGACTTCCTGTGTTCTTTACCCAGGAGATTAAGAAACTCAAAGAGCTCATGAGTGCCACTGAGAAGATCCGCCGTGAGAAGTGGATCAACGAGAAGACAAAAAAGATCAAAGAAATCACAGTCAGAGGTGGGGCCTTCACTCCTCATTCACTTTACAGAGAGAAAGAATGGTAACTCCTGTCCCATGTGTTGTGGTACCAAGCAGAGCTGTCCCTGGCTAAGGCTGCCGGTGGCAGGTAGACACAAACTCCATTTCAGCTGCTGACCCTCAGTCCCAGACGCCTGAGGGGGGCCTCCACCTTGTGGAGGCTTGTGCGGGAACAGCAAGGCAGTCATGTGGGTCACGCAGACATTAGAGAAAACCATAGGAAAGAAGTTTCAGGGCCCCACAAGCTGACAGAGTCGGGATGTGAAGAAACTATGGACTCTTAGGTGGTTTTAGGGAGCACTCTTAACCTGGCCTGACCAGGATCCTAGGCACTGTGCCATTGGGAGACACGCCAAGGGGCTGGGGAGCCGTGCATGCTGCAGGCTGGGAAAGCCACTGTGTTCAGGACACTCCTGGAGGTAGGTTTCTGGGATGCAGTCCCTGGCTCTTCTCTCCATAGTATACCAGGCTTGCTATGCTTTGAAGCCGTGGCTGGACGGAGGGGCCTTGCAGCCCTGTCTCCGGTGCAACCTCTGTCTCTGCAGGTCTGGAGCCCGAGATCCAGAAACTCATTGCGAAGCATAAGCAGGAGGTGCGGAGGCTCAGGGGCCTGCACGAGGCTGAGCTGCTGCAGAGAGATGAGCAGGCTGCACAGCGCCACCTGCGCCAGGCAGAAGAGCTGCGGGAGCATCTGGAGCGGGAGAAGGAGGCGCTGGGCAAGCAGGAGCGGGAGCGCGCCCAGCAGCGGTAGGAGGGCACTGGAGGCCGAGGTCTCAGGGCAGCCCCCAGTTTCCCGCGGGCAGCAGCAGCCTGGGTAGAACTCATGCAGTCCACCTACCAGGCCAATGCTGTGAGGGTCCCCTCATGGGGTCACATGAGATTGCGGACTTGCTGAGCTGAGCCCAGAGTGACGTGTGGGTGACGTGTGGGTGACGGGTAGGCTGCTCTGCTGCCTCCTTTTCTCAGCCCGAGGGTTCACCCCCTAAGGTGTGACCAGGCTGTGATGTCCAGCTTGGGCTTGGTGGCCGAGGGACCAGTGAGCAGTATACGACCCCTCCTCCACTGTCTGTGCCTCCAGCCTGGCTCCTCCCAGGTGACCTACTGGCCCTGACCTGTGCTCTCCCACCTTCGGGAAGGACAAGGGTACCAGCCATGGCAGGGCCTTGCTCGGATCAAGTCTCTGGTTGGTCCCTGGCTCTCCTCCGAGAGTGGAACTAAGCAGAGCCAGGCCAGTGTGTGGACACAGCGAGCCACCGGCTGAGGCCTTTTTACAGCCTTGAATGAGACTGCAGCTGAAGGGGGCTGCAGCCCCCCAACTGCAGAGGGTCCCTGGGAGCTGATGTGACTGATGCTGACTCCCATGGCCGCCCACCGTGGGTGTGAGCATCCTCACCATCCTGTAGAGGGTCCCTGGGAGCTGATGTGACTGACGCTGACTCCCGTGGCCGCCCACCATGGGTGTAAGCATCCTCACCATCCTGCAGGTTTGAGCAGCACCTGGAACAGGAGCATCGGGCCCTGGAGCAGCAGCGGCGACGGCTCTACAACGAGGTGGCGGAAGAGAAGGAGCGACTGGGCCAGCAGGCAGCCAGGTACCACTGCGGGCTGTTCTTTCAGCTGCCCCTGGCCTGCCCAACCCCTCTTACAATGGCCCGTTGTTCCCTGACGCACTGGCCTGCAGGCAGCGGGCAGAGCTGGAGGAGAGCAGCGCCACGCTGACGCGAGCCCTGAGAGCTGAGTTTGAGAGGAGCCGGGAGGAGCAAGAGCAGAGGCACCAGGTTGGCGAGCTGGCCTCCAGTGGAGGACGGGTCCCTTCTGCCCGACCCCTCAGCAGGGTGAGCGGGGCCCTGGAGTGGTCCTCAGTCAGCTGACAGCCCGTCCCCTCCAGATGGAGCTGAAAGCCCTGAAGGACCATCTGGAAGCTGAGAGACAGGCATGGGTGGCCAACTGCACCAAGAAGGAGGTAGGACCAGCCAGGGTGGGCTGCTGTTCAGGGCCCTCTGGGCGCTGGCTTCTGGGGGTCACTCCTAACTGGGGGGCATGGTGGTTCATCCCCAGCTGTGCCATGCTGCCCACTGCCTACATAGGGATCCAGGAAGGTTAGAAGCAGAACAGGAGGAAACGTGTCCCTCTCTCCAGGAGTCACCCCACCTGTGCCCTTAAGACCCTGTGCCTCTTGGCCACAGGGCAGGTTTGCCACCTTGGCTCGGCCTGTCTAGCGGGCAGTAGTAGTAGTTATCTCGAACTCCAGTTACCTGAGAGAGAGGAACAACCTCCTTAGCCAAGGCTATCCCATGCCTCTGTGCTCCCAGGAGGTCCTGAAGACATGACGCTGCCCTCTGGGGGTCTAGACAGCCTGGAGTCCTTCACCCCTGACCTATGCGTGTATTTATTTCCCTGTGGCTCAAAGCAGGGACCATTCCCTAGAGCCCGCGAGGCTGTTCTGCCTCTGTCCTGGTGGCGGATTCTCTCACCGCTGTGTGTCCCGCAGGAAGCGTGGCTGCTGACCAGGGAGCGGGAGCTGAAGGAGGAGATCCGAAAAGGCCGAGACCAGGAGATTGAGCTGGTCATCCACCGGCTGGAGGCTGACATGACGCTGGCCAAGGAGGAGAGCGAGCGGGCCGCCGAGAGCCGGTGAGCTGCCTCCTGCCTTTGGTTCCACCGATGGGGAGGGCCGGAGCTGGGCGGTGGGAGCTGCAGTTCATCCTCATACCGCCTCCTGCCTCCGCCTGCCAGTGTGAAGCGTGTGCGGGACAAGTATGAAGTGGAGCTCTCGGAGTTGGAGCAGTCCGAGCGGAGACTCCAGGAACGGTGCATGGAGCTGAAAGGGCGCCTTGGGGAGGCCGAAGGGGAGAAGGAGCGCCTGCAGTCCCTAGTGCGGCAGAAGGAGAAGGAGCTGGAGGACGCGCGGGCGGTGAGTAGCCTCAGGCCCCTTCTCCATGAGCCCTCCGTCCCTGCAGCCCGATCACAGCCTCCCCTGCCGTCCAGGTGAACACACAGATGTGCAGTGAACGGGCCAGCCTGGCTCAGGTGGTCCGTCAGGAGTTCACAGACCAGCTGGCAGCCTCCCAGGAGGAGAACCAGAGGCTGAGAGCGGAGCTTGCTGAGCTGCGTGCCCACCAGCAGATGGAGCTAGATGAGGTTCATCAGAGGTGGGTGGTCAGGACTTCAGGTAGGGGCACGGGGAGCAGTTACGGTGGGAGCAGTCACGCGTCTTTCTACCTGAAGTCCTGACACTGTCTCCCGCATAACGTAGACATAGCCCGTGAGCTCACATGGCTTCCAGCTTCGTGCTCAGGAACGCTGGGTGTCCTCCGCCCGAGTGTCACTTAGTTCGAGGGCCCACGTGTACCTCTCCAGGGAGGTGGGCAGGGTCTTGGCTGGAGCACCCAGACTCTCAGTCCTTCTGAGGCTGCCTGCCTACGTGACCAACAGAGAGTAAGGCAGAGCCATGAGGTGACTTCTCATCTGTCTTGGTCTGCGTGGCGCCATGCCCAGCCCCCTCCTAGGGCCACTTTAGCATTGGTTCTTCTGGAGACAGTGGCCCAGGGCCGGCTGCTCAGGTCAGGGTCAGCAGGGCTGAGACCAAGCGGTAGGACACAGCCCCCAGGCTGACCTGGGACTGCACATCATCACAGGGTGAAGATAGCTCTCGCGAGGAAGGAGGAGGCCGTGAACAGTCTCCGGAAGCAGCATGAGGTGGGTCCCTCCGTGGGTCTGTGGTGGTCTAGCCTGGGGTGTGGGCATCCAGGGCCTGACTGGACTGTGTCGCAGGCTTCTGTGAAGAGGGCCGACCACCTCGAGGAGCTGCTGGAGCAACACAGACGGCCGTCCTTGAGTGCTAAGTGACATCACCCTTGGGATGGAAACCCAGACCTGAGCAGACGCTCAGCCCTGCAGCTGGTGTCCAGGGCTAAGGGTAGAACAGTGGCTGGCGTGAGAGGCCCCCCTCCCCCCCATGGAACTCCGGGGCTCAGGACGCCACTGTCAGCGTCCTGCAGCTGTTTTATAGTAAAATAAGTTAGTTTTTTTAGGGTTTTTTTTATTAATGTTTCGTGTCACCTGTTTGTCTTTTTCTACTGGGTTGGGTTTGGGGGGCAAGGAGCTGGAGACCCCAAAGAGCCCCCTTTCGTGGCCGTAGGACTAGCTCTGACTCTCGCTTCTCCCTGTCCCACCTGTCCAAGCTGGCAGGAAAGTGGCCTGCAGCCAGCCTCTCCTCTCAGCACCAGTCCCCAGCAGGCAGTGGCCATGTGTCCCCCGTGACCTCTCCAGAGTGTAGTCCCCAGCAGGCAGTGGCCATGTGTCCCCCGTGACCTCTCCAG
>NC_022014.1:83208093-83213263 GCF_000317375.1 Microtus ochrogaster | reverse complement strand
CTCTCCAGAGTGTAGTCCCCAGCAGGCAGTGGCCATGTGTCCCCCGTGACCTCTCCAGAGTGTAGTCCCCAGCAGGCAGTGGCCATGTGTCCCCCTGTGACCTCTCCAGAGTGTAGTGGACTCACCTAGAAGGAGCTGTGTCTCTAGCCCACTCCAGAAACCTCAGCTGTTGTTTTGTTTGGTTTTCGAGACAGGGTTTCTCTGTGGCTTTGGAGCCTGTCCTGGAACTAGCTCTTGTAGACCAGGATGGCCTTGAACTCACAGAGATCCGCCTGCCTCTGCCTCGCGAGTGCTGGGATTAAAGGCGTGCGCCACCACCACCTGGCAGCTTCTTTTTTAACATTTATTTATTCATTTAAAAAGTTTATGTGTGTGTGTTTTACCTCCACGTATGTCTGTGTCCTACCAGTGTGCCTGATACCTGCAGAGACTAGAAGAAAGCATAGGACCCTCCTTGAACTGGAGTTACAGACAGTTGTGAGCCACCCGTGAGGGTGTTGGGACCCCAGAACTTCTCAGTACGCTTTACCTTGCTTGGTGGGCTGTTGTTCCTTCCCAACCTAAGTGGCCTGCCCACACAGTTGGGAAGACTTTGGCCCACACAGTTGGGAGGCAGAATCCTAGAGCCTTGGCGTGGCCAGGGTCTTGTGAGCAGGCCTCACTGCACCAATGCCTTCACAAACCGGCATGGCCCTGGGCCAGAGCCGTGGAAGGCCCTGTGGAGTGTATAGTAGCTTTAGCTGGCTACCAATCCACTCTGCTGTTTCCTAGAAGCTGCTGCCTGTGCGGACCTGACGAGTCCACGGCTGCTCTACGAAGGGCCACCTGCTGACCGAGCCCCTGGCCTGCTCTATGCCGGGGCTCCTCAGAGATCATGTGTGGTGTGGTATCATATCCCCACACCCCGTCTCCTTGTAGCTCAGTATGTGGGCTCCAGGGCCCTCAGCTCGGGGGTTCAGACCAGAAGGGAGAGGCAGGACCAGGGTGAGGCTGCGCCCACAATCTGGAGGCAGATGTGAGTTCAGGGCACAGGTAGTACTTGAGGGCCTGGGTACAGGGGGAAACAGAGGCCAGCCTCAGGGTGCCTCAGAGGCTGCAGCCTGATTCTGACTTGCGTGTGGTTCTGGTTTGGTTGGCGAGGTGGCTTAACAGGTAAAAGGCTTGTCACAGAAGCCTACCAGCCTGAGTTCAACCCCCAAACCCAAATATCTCAGTTGGACTGACTACTGCTGCCGAAACGCCGTGACCAAAAACAATGTGGGCAGGGAAGGGTTAATTCAGCCTCAGGACAGGAACTCAGACAGGGCAGGGACCTGGAGGCTAGAACTGAAGCAGGGACCATGGAGGGGTTCTGCTTGCCGACCTGCTCCCATGGTTGCTCAGCCAGCTTTCTCGAGGAGCCCAGGGGCTGCGTGGGGCAGCGCCACCCACAATGGCTGGGTCCTCTCCTGTCATCACTAATTGAGGAAATGCCCTGCAGACTGCCTCCAGCTGATCTTGTGGAGGAGTTGTCTTAGCTGAGGCTCCCGTCTCTCCAGTGACTCTAGCTCACGTCAGTTGATATAAACTAGCCAGCACACCATGGAAAGGCGGAAGAAGAGAACCTTCACATGTACACTGTTACACACACACATTTACGGGGAGGAGGGGTGGGCTGGGCACGAGGCTTGTGATTAGCGTTCGGAAAGGTGGCTGGCAGGACAAGCCGTATCGAGGAGCTCTGGTTTCAGTTAAGAAATCCTGCATCAGAGAAGAGCGCAGGGAGTGACCGGGGAAGACCTCATCAGCATTGTGCCTCCGCATTCACGCTTGCACGTACATGTGTGTGAACACGTTTACAAGCAACCATACCACACACACAGACACATGCAAAGAGGAAAATAAAAGAATAAGCTGCAGTTTTGGATCATAGTGTGATTCTTACACCCTGTGTCCCCAAGGCCCGGCTAGTTCACTGCATTGAGACATCTGTGGCCTTCCTGATTCCAGCTCCTCAGTTCGGAGGAGAGAAGCTATCACCTACCGTATTCCCCTCAGCTACTCTGCTTTTGCTTTAGGCTTTGGAGCCTGGTTCATAAGTGTGCACACATTTGAACAGCTGTGAGCCCCGTCTCTGGCTCCCTGAAAGTCTCGCTCCCTGAGCCAGCTCTCTGTGTTTTGCGTTTGTGTGGTGCCCGTCGTTCTGGGACCTGTAGTTAAGCATCGGGCAAAGGCAGCCGTAGTTTGGCTGTAGTTTGGTGATTCCGGGTCTGGTGTGCTCTCCTGCTTTTTGTCTTGCTTTTCATCTGCCCGTTTTGTTGTTTTGTTTTCTGAGGCAGCTCTCACCGTGTGGCCCAGACTGTCCTGGAGTTTTCCTTCCGGGTGGTGGTGGCACATGCCTTTCTTTAATGCTAGCACTCAATTCCCACGAGCAGAGCCAGCGTGCCCTTTGCCCCTGCTGCGTACCTGCTGCTTCTGGACAGCCAGAGTGGACAGGCTCCTGTCTAGGAACCGTCAGCCTAGAGGTGGTGTTCCTACCACGAGACAGAGCCCACTGCGGGGCCGAGTGTGAGTGGATCAGAGGCCCAAGGACTGGATGCCAGGGTCTTGCCATGCCTAAGAATCCAGAAGCCAACTACCTGGCGGCACACGCTGCTTGGCCTCTGAGGCTGCACTTGTTGGCACCTACCCTACCAAAGCCACTGTACCAGACCCTTCTGAAAAGGTGCCCTGAAATCACCCCCAACTTCTCAGTAGGGAAACTGAGGCATGGAACAGCTGAAAGCCTGAGTAGACCCCACGGTCAGCTGACTTTTAAAACATTTATCTTAGCCTGGTGGTGGTGGTGGTGGTGGCGCACGCCTTTAATCCCAGCACTTGGGAGGCAGAGGCAGGCGGATCTCTGTGAGTTTGAGACCAGCCTGTTCTATAAGAGCTATTTCCAGGACAAGCTTCAAAGCTTCAGAGAAACCCTGTCTCAAAAAACTGGTGGTTTTGCCTGCCTGTGTGGCTATATGGAGGTGTTGGACCCCTTAGAACTAGAGCTACAGACAGCTATGGGCTGCTGGAATTGAACCCAGGTCCTCTGAAAGAGCAGCCAATGCTCCTAACCATTGAGACATCTCCCAGACCCCAGCTGCCTTTATTTTAAACCTTGCAAGTTGAGATATTGGCATTTACTGGGCCAGGCAGGCAGGGATGGGCCACAGCTGGGTAGGGCACCCTGGGGACTTTTTGCTCATGGCCGCTTCATATGCCCCAAGTAGGTCCCTAACAGCCCCTTAGGTTTGTGGCCAGCATGAAGGCATTTGCAACATGAGCCAGATCTCGGCAGCCACGGAGATTCCCAGGCTGGCTCTGCCCCAAGAGACCTTCCCAGGCCTGCAAAGCCAACTTCCCTTGCTCAGAAACCAGGCTAGAGAAAACCTGCACCATTCCGCATCCCTAAGAGTCTTTCTCCTGTCCGTTAGCTGCTGTGAGACTCCATCCAGGCAAGGCCTTCACCCTGAAGCTGTTTGGCTCACCCCATCCAGACCGTCAGGTCAGTAGTAAGGGATAGACAGGCATAAAAGGGGGCAGGCACGGCAGCTGCCTGGGCAGACCCTGGGCTCTGCTACCACGGTTACCTGATCTCATTCCACCCAATCAAACACCCTTGTCCCTGTCCAGGGTCTAGAAGGTCTTTTGGGTGATGCTCTCCAGAGGCCTGGAATGTCTGCATATACTCAGGGCACTTGAAGTAACTGAAGGACGCTGTAGGCTCTGGTCACCTGGCGGCAACCTCCTACCCCGCTACAGGGCAGCCTGGTGGGTGGCACTGGACCTGGGGCCAAGGATAGGGACCCTCCCCATTGGGCAGGGTCAAGTTGAGGCACGGGACTATGGTATCTCATGTCTGAGGATGTGCCCATGGCTAAAACCATCTTCATCGGGGTGAGTGGTCCTTGTCTGCCCTGCCCTGATGGGGCAATAACAGGTGAGCAGCCATTTCCAGCCTCCTGGTATGGCCCTAGGATGGGGTCCTACTTCCTAACCCTGGGCGTGAGCGTCCCAACTGCTCTGTGGCCTGGGGAAGGGGTGAGATGGTGGTGACCAACAGACCTGAATTGGTTGGGGGGATGGGAGACAGGTTGGTACACAGCTCCAAGGGTCAAATCCTCCCTTGAGAGTTAAGGACGTGTGGTCAGTGAGGACTCTCGAATGTCAGAGGTCTCTTCTGCAGGCAGGAATGCCTGTCTGCCATGAGACATGTCCCTTGTATGGAGGTAGCTAGACCAGGAATTGATGTCCTGTCACTGGAGTGCCTGGTGCTCCTGGGCTGTGTTGGTTCTCTGTCCACTTTCCATTGGACTGCTGCCTGGGTGCCCCTTCTCCCACGGTGCTGGAAATGGGGTCCAGCAACCAGGCCTGGGTGGATTTTCACTGGCTCCCCACCTGCAAATAGCCCCAGATCCTTCCCAGATCCCCATGCCTCTCTCTGTACCTAGGAAGCCCCTCCTTTCCCTTCTGTCCCCCGTCAGCTGGCACCATCAGAGCTGGCTGGTTCCAGAGCCTGCCAATCACTCCACAAGTCCTCAGCAGCAATTCTGTGAGAACCTCAGACTATACAGAGATTAGTTCAGCCACACTCTCTCCCCTGGCTGTCTGTGAGCACCAGTTACTCATCTTCTGGATCACTTCACCCTGCATGGAGCCTGGCACCTGTTGGTGGTCACTCTGAGCTGACAGGGCTGTGTCCTCGGAGGACCCTGGCTCATGGGTGACTACCGAGCTGTGGTATAAGGGTTATGTAGTTACTAAAGAAGGACGCATATGACCACAGCAGAGGACAAGGGATGTCCACCTAGGCCTCAGCGACACTCACAGCAGCCCCCAGGCAGCCTCTGTGGTTACTCTTGCAGGAAGGTAAGAAAACAAGCCCCATCTCGGGTGCCCGAGGAGACTGAGGCCCGGCCTAGTCACGTTTAAGTGGTGAAGGGAGCCACCCAGAGCTGCAATGAAGACTTCAAAAACAGTTCAGAGCAGGGTAGGGGACATCAGTTTGTCCCCGCAGCTCACTTTGCCGAGAGTTGAGCAACTTCCCTGTCATAGCAGGAACGCAAGGTTTAGGTGTCAGTGAGGCCGGAGTCACACGTAGCTAGGTGGTACCCAAGGTGTGGTCCACCATCACTGTGGATGCGAGGTTTAGGTG
>NC_022014.1:83206006-83207948 GCF_000317375.1 Microtus ochrogaster | reverse complement strand
TCAGTGAGGCCGGAGTCACACAGAGCTAGGTGGTACCCAAGGTGTGGTCCATCATCACTGTTTCAGCTCCAGGTTCTGCTGCAGAAGTCCAGACGGCCTCTCCTGGCTGCCACAGGCTTCATCCCTTCCCTCTCCCAGAGGGAGAGTCCTGGGGAATTCCAGTCCCCTGGGATTTCTTGTTTCATACTCTGACACCCAAAGGGAAGGACTCAGATGTCTCGTTAGAATATCAGTGTCTTCACTCCTGCTAGGCTGGGTACAATCAATTTACTTCCTCTTTCTCCTCCTTTTCTCCTCCTCCTCCTCCTCCTTCTCGTCTTTTTCTTCCTCCTCCTCCTCCTTCTTTTTTTGGTTTATCGAGACAGGGTTTCTCTGTGTAACAGTCCTAGCTGCCCTGGAACTAGCTCTGTAGACCAGGTTGGCCTCAAACTCATAGAAATCCACCTGCCTCTGCCTCCTGAGCGCTAGGGTTACAGGCATGACAAATCTTCCTTTTAGACCATGACGTTGAGCTCATTCACAGCGCTGTGTAGCCACCGCCAGCCAGCACCCATCCTAGAGCCCTCTCCCTTTCCACATGAATAGTCTGTCCCTGTTGAATACCGTACTCTTCACCCTTCCCCTGGGACCTAGAAACCTGTTTAACTCTCTGTCTACGAACCTGACAATTCTGGGGACCCACACACACACAGGTAGATGTATGGCATTTACCCATCTGTGGCTGGGATTTCATTTGTCATAATATCCCCAGATTTATTTATGTTGTAGTGTGTGTCAGAAGTGTTTGAAAGATTTCAGTTGTATTTATGTTGGTGCCTTTGGAAGCCAGATGAGGGCGTGGGACCCTCTGGAATTGGAGTTACAGGTGGCTGTGAATGACGGGATCACCTGGTGCAGGTGCTGGGAACGCGGTCCTTTGGAAGAGCCTCAAATGTTCCCAACTACTGAGCATTTTCTCTAGAACCAAACAATTCCATAATTGGTTTTTGTTGTGAGTGTGTCTTTTCCCTTTATGCCGAGCTGAGCACTGCCCCAGGGTTTCGTGTTTGCAATGAAGAGAGCGAGACCCCCAACCCTCAGCATTGTTTTTAAGGCCAGGTGAAAGTCTACTGCATGGACAGCGTTGAGATTTTCTGCACCTGTTGGCTCTAGGAACAAGGCAGCCAGCATTTCCTGGAGCCCATTTCTGTTACGAGATAATGGAACTGCTGATGGTTTAGGGGTCCAAACTTTAGTGTCTGGAGAGGTTGGTGTTCTTTTCCACACTAGCCACACCAGTTCACATCTCGCCAGCAGTACACAAGAGCTCGGGTTGTAGCCAGGCGGTGGTGGCTCACGCCTTTAATCCCAGCCCAGGCAGAGGCAGGCGGATCTCTGTGAGTCCAAGGCCAGCCTGGTCTACAGAGCTAGTTTCAGGACAGGCTCCAAAGCCACAGAGAAACCCTGTCTCGAAAAACCAAAAGAAAAAAGAGCTCGGGTTGTCCGTGGCTTGCCCACACTGGTTATTTCCTGGGTGTGTTAGACTCTGCCTGGTGGGTACGAGGTGGGATGTTTGGTCACGTTTGCTGTTCCCTCGTGGCTGAAGGTGCTGGGTGACTTTGCTGTACTTCCAGGCATTTGTCTGCTTCCAGCATTTCCCAATCTTTTCTGGTTCAAGGCGATTCTAGTCCTTGCCCATTTTGTCTTATTCTGTTTATTTTTAATTTAAAATTGATTTTAATTTAGACCCTGACAGTTCCATACATTTGTATAATGTATTTTGACCAGGATCATCCCCTCTGTTCTCTCTCCTACCCTTTCTTCCCAACATTCCCCTGGCCTTCTTTTATGTCTTTCTTTGTTTTGAGACAGGGTTTCTCTGTGTAGCCCTGGCTGTCCTGGAGCTCACGCTGTAGACCAGGCTGGCCTCCAACTCACAGAGATTCAACTGCCTCTGCCTCCT
>NC_022014.1:83204036-83204736 GCF_000317375.1 Microtus ochrogaster | reverse complement strand
ACCACCGCCCAAACACCTCATTGATCTTTGCACAGGTCACTTGCGATCTGCAAAGTTACGAGGTGGCACCCTCCCCATCGTGTTCGTTTCTACGTGTCACCTGGTGCAGAGCTGCCAGTCTTGCTTCTGTCTCACAGGTTCACACACTTCGTCCTCCCCAGGCACCAGCAGCTGCCTCGGAGACACACAAACCCATACAGCCCAATTCAACTGTGGAAGGAGTCAGTTCGCCATGTACCGCCACGTGGCAGAGCCTTGGGAATTCCATGCCGAGTGAAGGGCCAGGCAGGAAACACAACACGCTATAGGACTCTATTTTTGTTTTTGTTTTTATTTTTTTGTCACCATCGCCCGGCTTTTTTTTGTTTTGTTTTGTTCTGTTTTTAGGACTCTATTTTTAAGTAGTGTCCAGAATAGGCAGATTCACAGGGACCAGGCAGGGGTCACAGCTGTGTGGGGCTCAGGGAGGGGGATGGGCCATGGGTTTTCTCCAGGGACAGTTCCCTTCTGGGAGGAGAGGACAGCTCTGCAGGGGCAGTGGTGATGGTCACACAATAGTTTGAGTGTGTAAATACTAGGAACTGCTAGTTCCTCTGCCTTGAGATGGTTAATTTTATGTTATGTGGGTTTCACCACATAGCATGCAGAGTGGGAAGGGGTGCTTTTATTTCCTTTTATTATTTTATTCTAATTTAGGCTG
>NC_022014.1:83201514-83202640 GCF_000317375.1 Microtus ochrogaster | reverse complement strand
ATCAGCAGTGGGCTGGGACCCCGTGGTGTCGGCATCAGCAGTGGGCTGGGGTCATCTCTTGTTGTACATGTTGCAGTGCCTCAGTTTCTCTCTGTGCTCTCAGGAGGTTCACTGGTTGAGTCCACGATGTGCCTGGAGGTGCCCGTGGTGGGGTGTGGACCTTCCAGTCATGGGATGTCCACTGTGTCCACTTTATCCAGCACACAGGTTTGTCTGCTCCCTCGGGGAGCCTAGCAACCACACAGAAATGCTAATGTGTTGGGGTTTAAATGCTCAGCGTGCCCAGAGAGCAGCTGAGTGCCCAGAGAGCAGCTGAGTGGCCAAGCGTCTGCATAGAAAGCAAAAGGCCCTGGGTTTAGATCCTAAGTACTTCTGTACTATACACACTTACATGCACGTGTACGCGCGCGCGCGCACACACACACACACACACACACACAGAGTGGGGGGATCAGCCTAAGGTACTCTCTAAATCCAATAACCCCAGAGGAGGAGCCTGGTGCCACACTGAGACCTCCAGCCAAAGAAGGAACAGCTGAACTCCAGGAGAACAAGGACCCTGGCCAGAAGCCCTTGGAAAGAGTGTGGTCTTCCTGACACCTCAATTTGAGACTTGGAAAGATGAGTCCTGTGGCCCCAAGCCACCATTGTGTCCTTTCTCTCTGGCAGCCCCAGGACACTTTTGGGACACCCTCTCCCCATGCTCCTTCTCCATGCCTTCTTTTCCCCATCTATGCCTCCCCCTGAGCACCGTGGTCTCAGTCTGCCTCAGGGGACCCTGGTGGAGCATCTCAGGGCAGGAGGAAGGCAGGATGCAGGATGGTTTGGATCCTATGCTAAGAAAGGACTTCTTTCCACTGGGATGGGGGGACCGTGGGCCTAGAAGGTCTGGAAAGGTGACCGAGAACACTAGGCCTCCCATGCTCTGTCTTTAGCACGTGCCTTCTGCTCAGAATGGCCAGGATGAAGGTGCAGTGGATTCTTGTTGGTGGCCGTGGTCAGGCTCTGGGGGCTCAGCTGTCTCTCTGTTCTTGTAGTTACTAAAAAATGGAATATTTCACTTGTCTTGTTTTTTTATGTTCTTTTTTTTTTTTTGATTTTTCGAGACAGGGTTTCTCTGTAGCTT
>NC_022014.1:83190691-83200799 GCF_000317375.1 Microtus ochrogaster | reverse complement strand
ATATATATATATATAAATAAAAAACCAAGATTAACATTGGCTATATAGCTTGTGTCCAGTCTGGGCTCCCCAACACCCTGTTTCAAAAATACATGGAGAACACTTTGTCGAACACTTTGTCGTTTTGTCTTTCCAGACTGGGTCTCTCTGTGTAGCCCTAGCAGTCCTGGGCCTCACTCTCCCCTCGAACTCAGGGATCCACCTCCCTCTGCCTCGTGAATGCTGGGATTGACAGTGTGCGTCACCACCACTCAGCTTGAATGCTTACATTTTAAAGTCTGTAATTCAGGGATGGCAAGATGACTCAGTGGGCACAGGCACTTGCCTCCGTCCTGCTGACCTGAGTTTGATCCCAGAAACCCACAGAAGGAAGGAGGGAAGTGACTCCCAAAAGCCGGTCTCTGACCTGTACGCGTGCGCCATGACAGGCATACCCGTGTGCACACACACAATAAATAATGGAGAATCTTTTTAGAGTTGACAATTCAGCAGGGCTTTGTCGTTGCCTCCACCTTTGGTCGGGTCGTGCTGGTCGGTGGGTTCGTTGGGCTTGTAGCTGCCACTTTTACCCAAGGCCAGCACATTTGTCCTCAGCTCCACAAGGAGCCTCGTGGTCACCCCGCACTTCCCCTCTCGGGGGATTCCGGCAATCCCTGCCTGCAGCTGGTCTCTGTGGACCAGGCTTCTCCGGACATTTGTTCCTGTAAACAGAACCACAGCCCTGTGACCTTCTGACTGGCCTCCTCACCGAGCAGCCTGTTTTTGTGGCTCATCCCCATCGGGACAGCACACGTCAGCATTTTAAGTCTGCATGGACATGACTGCTAGGTTTTGGGGTCCCCACCCCAATTTTTCTCTGAGGTGGGGGCCTCATTACCTCACCGTCTTCCAGGTCTAGCCTTGCCCTCTCGCTGAAGGCTCCTAGCCTGCTCATCCCCCTCTTTCTCAGCCCAGTCTTCCTCTCCAGGGCCTCCTCTCTGCCTTCATTCCTAGATGTGCCTGCCACCTCTCCCATAAGCCTGGCCCCTGCCAGGCCACGCTCTTGAGGTCAGCTGCTTCTAGGGACCGCATCCCCCCTTGATTGGGGGCGGAACTACAGAATGTCCTTTGACATCAGAGTATACACACTGAAGCGTGTGGTAACTCCACGGCAACCCTGGCCAAGGAACAGGGAAGAGCCACACAGCGAGGTTCTCTTACCTAGAGGTGCTTGCTGCCCGGCCCCCCAACCTGGGATGAAACTAGTTCATGAACCGATGATCATTGGCGACTCCAAGAATACCGGGGCTTGCCGGGCGATGGTGGCGCACGCCTTTAATCCCAGCACTCGGGAGGCAGAGGCAGGCGGATCTCTGTGAGTTCGAGACCAGCCTGTCTTCCAGGAGCTAGTTCCAGGACAGGCTCCAAAGCCACAGCGAAACCCTGTCTCGAAAAAACCAAAAAAAAAAAAAAAAAAAAAAAAAAAAAAAAGAATACCGGGGCTGCCTCGACCACTTTTCCATGGGATTCCAAGAGGATCACAAACTCAGCCATAAACTCAAGGCCAACCCCAAAGCCCGATGGCCCGATGGCCCTCCAGCTGAGCTGTGTTGCTTCACCACAGCTGACAACATGGGCAGAGATGACTACCCCAAATTTCAAAAGCGTCATGTTGGAAAAAGCAGGGTGGACCCTGATCTCTCTGACTCTGCTGACCCTAACCATTCTGCTGCTCCGGTCACTGCGGACCCTCTGCTCAAACACTCCACTCTCTCAGGCTTCCAGATAGCATAATCCCCTTCCTTGCTCTCCAGCTGTGGACCCCAAGGGTCTCTGTAACTGGCCCGAGAATGGATGAATGGGTGACCGTATGACTGTCCAGGACCCCAGAGCTGCAGGTGACAGCCCCTCTTCGTGCCTCCGCCTACTCGCTGCAAGGCCCGCAGCTGCGTCGCAACGCTGCAAGATGGCGCTGCGGCGGGAGGAGGAGGAGCGCAGGGCACAGCAGCGTCCGTGCCCGGCGCCGCCGCCCGCTCCAAACGCCGTGGCCGATCTGTGCGGGTGGGGGCGGCCGTTCGTCGCAGCGTGGCACAGCCGCAGGCGGTTAGTACAAAAACAGCTTCCCCCGCCTCCACCAGCGCAAGCGCCTCCCGACAAGCCACCCCCCAAACCTGCGAGTGACCCGGTGTCCCCAAGCTCCTGGGTGCCCCCATCTATCTCCGTGCACCCTCCGCTACTCAGCAGGACCCCGGCTCCGCACCTTCATTCCACTCCTGTCCATAACCTCCTCCATGACTCTTGGCCTCTGTGACAATCCCCATGACCTCAGTGACCTCTTGAGACGCCCACAGCGTCCATGCCTGGCAGGCTTCCAGTCTCCCCCTCATCCAGGGCTGGATCTCCATCTCAGGCCCCTGAGACCTCCGACCTTCATGCTTCCCGCCTCTGCCGCAGTTCCCTGATTCACCCCCCCACTTCCGTGCCGACCCCTTCGGGTCCCCACAGCTTCGGTGCCCCCCACTGCCTGCATCTCAACACCTCAGTGTCCCTCCCCTCTCTGTGCCCTCGTCTCCATCCCGGTAGCCCAGGCCTCCAAACCCCTTCCCTCCGCCCACACCCTTCGTCTGCTGGGACCTGCGAGTCCCTTCTGTGCTTGTGTCTCCACTCTGGGCTCCACAGATCCCGCAGCATCAGCCTCGGGCCCCTCTACATCCTTTAGTGTCCCACAACCTGTATACCCCTCTTTCTGCCTCTGACCCTCTCGTTCTCCCCAGTCCCTGTGCTCCCAGCCTTCATCCCTCTCTATAGCCCCATCATCTGTGCACTCCTAACCCCTGCCTCCGTGCCGCTCAGCCTTCATCCTGCCTACCCCTTGGTCCGGGCTTCCGTGCCCCCTCCCATCACTTAGTGTCCCACGACCCACGCTCCTCCCCTGCCTCTGTTCCCCACTCCTTGTCCCCAGTCTCTGTGCCCTCAATCTGCACCCCCCTCATCCCATAGACCCCTGCCTCTGAGACCCCTCTCCTTCCCCATTGTCCACGACCTGCATGCCCCTTCCCTGCTTTGTCCCGGCTCCGTATCCCCAGAACCCTCGTACCCCCTCCTCCATCCTCCCTTCCACTCCGTCCCCCCCACCTCGCGCGCGCTCCCGCGTGTTTTCGGACTGCACCAGCCGGAGCCCCGCGGCGCCGCGGCGGCGGGCGGAGGCGCCTCGTCTGTCGCCGCCCCCACTGGTGCCCGCGCTGCGGCGGTGGCTGGGGGCGCTAGGAGCGGGGGGCCGTGCGCTCCGCACCTGCGGAGGCCGCTGGGCGATGATGCCGGGACGCTGGCCCAGGCCGCGGGCGTTCTGAGCCTGAGCGCAACGCCGGCCCCGGGGATGCCCATCACGCTGCTGGCCCTGGCCATGTCGTCGTCCTTCTTCAACCCCAGCTTCGCCTTCAGCTCCCACTTCGACCCGGGTGAGTCCGCGCGGCGCCCTCGGAGGCGGCCTTGCGGCTGCAGCTGCCCCCCCACCTGTCTTCCCACTGCCGACATGATGCTGCTGGAGCCACGGTTTCCCATTTTGCCTGGAAATTAACCCTTTCTCTGCCCTGAGTCCCCGCAGAAGAACAGGGACCGGCGAGGACCCACTACAGGTCTCCGGAGGTGGGCAGGCCTTGGGGCCAGACCCTCTGCACAGCCGGCCCCTTCAGCTCTGGCTGGCAGCATCAGCCCCTGTCTCTTTGGATGCCTCCCTGGCGCAGGTAACTGGGACAAGAGGGCCTGTGTTGGCCCCAGGTGTCCCGGAGAGAGGTTGCCAGGACTCAGGGCCCTGGGGAGGTGAGGGGTGTTCTGCAAGGCAGGGTAGGAGCCCAGGCCCACTGTGGGAGCTTGCTGGTCCATGTTTTGGTGCGGAAGGCCCCTTCCCAAACCTGCGCTGGTTTCTGCAAATCCCTGTCCAGCCAGTCCCCCACCCCCGCCCCGGCAGCTTGTGGTGGGTGTGTGGGGTCAATGAAGACCCCTAACATGAGCCCACCTGAGATCCCCCTCTGGAGAGGTGGTACCGACCAGCTGGCCGCACAGGACCTGGGGGTGGGCCTCTTGCTCCACCTGGCTTGTGGACACAGGGATAATGTGTTTACCACGGCTGCCCGAGCAGGGTGGACAGCTGTGGAGGGCAGAGGGGGCTGTGGCAGCTGTCTCTAACGTGTATTCTGTTTGCTTGTCCTGAGTGGGAGGGTAACGAGTCCCACCCACATGTCCCCCCGGGCTTTGGCTTGGGCTGCACAGCCCAAACAAAGCCCAGCTCACACGTGATGGCTCTCCTGGGTCTCCCTCCTGGAGTGGGGCCAGTGTGTGCTGTGATGCACCGAGTCCCCCGGGCAGGACTCCATCTGAAGGCATTTGCTCCTAGGGAGGGGGGCTGATGGGCGCTGCCTACTGGGCTTAGTTAGGGCTGTCATGTCCCTTGCTCAGAAGTGACTTCCTGGCTGACCCAAGGGGCTTGAAGGTCACCATTTACTGTCCAACCAAAGGCACAGAACCTAGCTAGCAGCAGTGATTGTGACCCACTGAAGCTACGGCAGGAGTGGAGATGGCCTTGAGCAGCAGCTTCAGGCCCAGACCCCCTTTAGGGACAGATATCCCCAGCATCAGGGCTCCAGGATGTCCCCCATGGCAAGCCTTACCCAGCACTTGGTCCTTCCAGACTCCAGACAGGTGGCCCTGGAGCTGTTTGGATAGGGGTGGGGCCTAGGCTGTTCACAGGAGGGAGGGAGGAAGCCCTGCATCCTCCCATTTGCCCGGACTCGCCCCGGTGGCTTGTCACCCCTTCCTCCTTCCTCCTCCGGGGTACCCAGGACAGAAGCGCCCCTCCCCCACCTCGGAGCGCCGGCAGGACTGCAGGCAGCTCTTGAGCTCTTGCGCAGTTGATCTGTGTAATTACAGTGTGTTGGTTGGTGTAATGATCTAGCGGGACGTGAGAGCTGTGTGCCCGTGGGCATGGTGCCTTTGCTGCCCCGAGGGCTTGGATGGTGGCGATGGGGGACTTAGTGGGGAGCAAGGCCAGGCCTGGGTGCTGGAGGGAAAGACTGTGCTCACGAGCCACTCTGCTATCAGAGTCCCTGTGTCTGCCGATCTGGGCTTCTGCTTCCCCTTTTGGAAGATGGGATGGTGATGCCTATGGCTGGGTCTGGGTTGGAGGAGGAACCTGGTGAGCCATTTGTGAGGGTGAGGAGGTATGGGCATAACTGGTGCCTGAAGGCCCCTGTACCCGCAGAAGCTGAATGGCTTTTCTCCCTCTTCACAGTAGGGAGAGAGAGATGGTCTAGCTGATGTTGTCGAAGTTAGAGCCACCAAAGTTCAAAGGAAGGCTCATGTTTGTGTGGTCGAAGAGTGTGTTTATGGGTTGTCCAGTGCTCCCTGACAGTCCCCTAAGGAGCCCTTGCACCTATGGCCAGGTCTGCAAGCATCGTAGGACTGGCAGGCAAGCTTGAAGTGGCGGCTGTTAGCATGCTGGGCCCCTCGCTACACAGCCACCCTGTCCCTGGACAGGACAGGTTGCTGGGGCTGAACATAATCGTCGGGTGTCATGGCCGGACAAGCGCCATGCTTCACGGGCCTGCTGTGAAGTCTGACTCTGTGCCCCATTCCCTGTCACCCAGGATGTGGGTGACCATGAAGGATTTCTTGGCAGACCCTACCCAGTAGCCTCTTGGCTGTGTGCTCTTTGGCCATTCCTTAAGTCTCTGAGACCGCTCTCCAGGCAGACAGAGCATGATAGTCAAGGAAAGGGGGCGACAGGGGGTCATGGAGGACAAGAGCAGCTGGAAGGGGTAGAAGCTGATGACCTCGGTGAATGGCAGTCAGCTCGCACTGAGGCAGGGGACTGACCTTGTTTCTCACTCTCCTCCTCAGTGTGCCTGGTGCAGCTAAGGGAGCTAATATAGGCCAGGGATGTTTGCTGGGGCCTGGTACCGGTGCTAGTGTCGCTAGTGGCCAGGGCCCTTAGCAGTGGTGTAGGGACTCCAGTGAGGTGCTTCCCTTGGAGGAACCTGCACTCCCACGATACTTTGGGACTGCCCTCCCACGCCAGGGCTGGGGGAGCCCTAGCGTCCCCCCACACTATTTGCTCACTCCCTGACGTCTGACCCTCTCTGGTCCTTAGTTTGCTTATCTGTAAGGTGGGTCCACGTGGTGCTGTGGAGTACTGGGTACCGGGCAAGGCTGGTCAGGGCGGCCTCTGCCAGCTTCCTGTCTGAGGCGGGGAGTATGGAGCTGGTGGCCACCCTGGCAGCTTACAGAAGCGCAGAGAAGGCATGGCTGTCCCACTCCGCTGTCTGCCATTGCCCGCTTACCCTGCACGGTGCCCGCTGCTCGTTGTCTCCAGCCCCTCAGCCTACATCCTGGTCCCTGCTCAAGTCTTCACCCCACGGTGGGCTCCAAATGAAGACCCTGGCTGTGCCCTTCTGGGATGTTGTTTCCTTGGTGTCCACATGAGACAGGGTACAGGACTGGCATTCCTGGGCTCATAGTGACTGTGGCAGAAGACCCGGATCTGAGTGGCACGTGGATGGGTGTACTTGGGACTTGCGACAAAGGCGGCCCTGAAAACGAGCCAGGGGGTCCCCAGGAGCACTAGTCCCTGGCTCACAGATGGACTTGGAATATGGAAAGTTGTGACTCACTGAGTGACAAACCTGATCTGTCACCGGACCTGGTTGAAGGCACAGACTAGCCAGGCCTTCATAGCAGCTGAATGTAGGGTCCAGGGTGCTGTCTCTGGCTTGTCACCCTGCCTGTGGGCCCCGTGACAGGAAGCTATGGGCCTAGATTTAAGGCCGACCCTACCTCAGTATGACCTCTTCTTGATGAGCCATTAAAGCCTGTAGGTTAGGGGTGACCGGTCTGAGAGGTGGCGTGCTGGCTATATACAGGCTGCTTCTCTGGAAGCAGTTCAGTGAAACCACCAGAGGGTGGTCACAGAACCCTGGGGCAGGGGCAGGGGCAGGGGCAGGAGACATGTGGGGTTTCTGCTGCTCTCCCCAATATTCCCTGGCACACACAGACATGGACACAAACATATCTGCAACACGCACCTCCCACATGGCGAATGAGACAGGCATAGTCGGACTGGCAGGACCTAAGCGTGTCCATGTCCAAGTGTACCTGCACACATGTTCCTTGTGTGCACATGCAGTGTGCAGGTACTCCTGTGGGGGAATCTTGTGGGTGTGAGCTCCCGGTCTGCAGGACACAGGGTTCTTTGCCTGAGCTTCACTGTCCCGTCTCAAGGGTTCTACAAGTGTGTGCTCACTTGAGAGGTATCACTGGGACTATGACCCCCCGAACCTCAGAATGGGGTGAGCCCTAAATCCAGTGACAGATATCCTGCTAAGAGGGCACAGAAATGAGGGGTGTGGGGAGAGGTACTGGGGTCAAGCAAAAGCACTACAAGCAGAGGGCTGCCCACCCCAAGCTGGAAGAACCAGCAAGGCCTTGCCCAGTCCTCACCGAACACCTGCCACTGCCAGACTTGTTCGGGGCCAGGAAAGAACCATTCCCACAGAAGCCGCCAGTTTGGGATCTTTACCCAGGCAGCCAAAGAATTTAGGTATAGTACCCCTCAGGCCCAGGGACCAAGGAGGAGCTGGCAAACCCTCAGTCGGCCACGCATCTGCGTATACGTGGTGGGTCCTGGTGGCTAACATACTTGATGTCTCTGGCACCTGTCCTGGACTCGTGGAGTACTTCCTGAGGGTGGGCTGTGCCCAGTGCTCTGCCAGGCCCTCCTCCCAGGACTGTGGCCACCTGCCTTTCTTTCATGGCTATTGGGACAGGGACGGACTAGTGTCGACTGGACGGAAGCCCGAGGCAGACCATGAGGGGACCCGCTCTTATTGTTCAAAAGACAGTGGTTCTGATGTCTGTTCCCAGGTAGGCTGAAGGCTATGTCTATGGTGGGGAGACCCCTGTGTCACCCCATATTCTTGTCGTGTGATAATCTGGGTCATAGTGCCTGTTGGGACTCTGATTTCAGGTCCCCGTAGTCTGGGCCTTGCCTGCCTGTCACAGAGGAACTAGTGGCAATGGGACCAGTGGTTGTGGCCTTCCCCACCCCCAGCTCAGGAAGCCAGCAGAGGAAATGAGGGCAGTGGCTGAGGCCGGAGCCAGTTCCCAGGCTGACTGTCTGGGTGGATGGCTGCCTGAGGACTGTCACAGGAGGCTAAGTCACGTGGCATCCCCTGCCTACTTCCGTCAGGGCCAGAGCCAGAGCTAGGGTCAGGGGCTGGGACTTGAGTGGGGTGGGGTTTGGAGTTCTCGAGAAGGCCACTGTGGGCGGAGCAAAGCTGGGACCTCACAGGAGCAGCACCGCAGCCGGTATGTGGGGACTCCGGAGGGCTCTGGCTACTCTATCCCTGTTGGACTGGGGGTGGAGGGAAGACACATAGTTCATCAGAACTCAGGTCCAGCAAGGACCCTACCAGAAGTCCTGAGCAGTCCCCAGAGTGGGCAAGGCCTCTGTAGTCGGTGGGCTGGGCAGTCCGTGTCATCGGTCACAGGTAGATGAGATGAAGCAGGCACCTTTCGCAATGGGGATGGCCTTGCCCCTCTCTATACCGCCGCCCCAAGGTTTGCATGAGCCACCACCTTCTCTACGGGACAGAGTCCAGCACTGTTTACCCGCCCAAGTGCCTGGGAAGGTCTCCTCTTGTCAATGGCCTACTGACTTGGGGACATGACTTGGTAGCCCTGACCAGCTGGTTTTGGGTCTCCTGTAGGGCTTACCTGCTTGCTTTGTGAGTCTGATGGGATGGGGAGCCGGGCTCCCAGGCTGGGCACTGAGGCTGAGCATTGAGGTCTGTGGATATCTGTGAACACTGCTGTCCTTTATCTTTGCAAGGCTGACATAGGGTCCATTGCTCACTGGGACTTCTGGCTTCCCATGTGTCTTATTTCCTAAGCTTCTCCTCCACTCTTTGTGGCCCTTAGGGGGGACCCTAGGAATGGTGTGTGCCCATTGGGAACTCATCTCTGAGCTGCAATCTGGCCCCGAAATTGACAATAGCCAGGTGCATTCCCTTTCCCCTGCACCCAGCCGATCCCTCCCAGCACCCAGCCGATCCCGCAGCTTGTGCCTGGCTCCGAGCAGCAGCAAGGGTACCTGAGTGGGCTGACCTAGGCAGGAGGGCTTCCGTGGTTCTCAGTTGCAGTCAGAGTTCTCTGATTTGTCAACTGGAGATATGGGGCTATTCGTGGACACCACGTGCGGGATTTCCTTGAATTCCCCACCTATTGCTAAATGGTGCACGCATGCTTAGGTGTTGATGAGGTCCTGTGGCTTTGGTCCAGCTGGACACAGCCACGAGGCCACACTCTAGGCCCTGGCAGCCCCCTCTGCCTGCCCCACGGAGCCACGTTCTGGCTGCCCCAGGCCTCTGCCTGCCCCATGGAGCCACGTTCTGGCTGCCCCAGGCCTCTGCAGGTCAGCCACACCTTAGGAACAGAGCACCAGAGGCGGCTGCTCTGGAGATTAGCGTTGGATTCTGTCCACTTTGGGCCGTCTCTTGTGGCACTCCTGTGAGTATTCTGGAGAGACACCCCGTTTCCTTCATTCCCTCTTTCCCTTTCTCCCTCCCTCCCCCCCACTAGCGTGTTCCACCTACGTCTGCTTGTCCCTCCCTCCCCTTTACTGTGACTTCATTTGCATACCGTACACTCATCTGTGAGAACACAGAATTCATGGCTTTTAGTATTTTTAGAGTTGTGCGGTCTTTACTATAGCTCATTTTGGACATTTTGTCTCCTTAGTAATCACCCAACACCCTGATGGTCATGACTCCCTCTTACCACCCTGCCATTCCTGTCCATCTCCTATGTCCTGTGTCGCTTGGCCTCCCTGGTCTGTTTCTGATGAGGACATACCACAGGAGCTGACCTTGACACTGTTCTGTGGCTCCCCCTACCCCTACAGAAGGTCTCACTAGGCACTGAGAGCCTCTCTGAGGCTGCCTGGCTACCCCGTGGCCCTGTGAGGATTCCACCCCGTGGCCCTGTGTGGATTCCACCCCGTGGCCCTGTGAGGATTCTACCCCGTGGCCCTGTGTGGATTCTACCCCGTGGCCCTGTGTGGAGTCTACCCCGTGGCCCT
>NC_022014.1:83187803-83190591 GCF_000317375.1 Microtus ochrogaster | reverse complement strand
TGTGGAGTCTACCCCGTGGCCCTGTGTGGAGTCTACCCCGTGGCCCTGTGTGGAGTCTACCCCGTGGTTCTGTGTGGGTTCCACCCCGTGGCCCTGTGTGTATTCTACACCATGGCCCTGTGTGGAGTCTACCCTGTGGTTCTGTGTGGGTTCCACAAAACCGTGGTTGCTTTGGGGACACATCTGTAGGTTTGGTTCGCCTTCCTCAGTTGTGTGCGTGGTGACAGCTGCTGGCCTGTCCACTTCCTTGTCATCCTGACCTGTCTGCTTCCTTGTCATCCTGACCTGTCTGATGGCTGCAGTGCAGTGTAAGGCAGGGTGGGCACCCCTGGCCAGCCTGATGGCCACAGTGGGAGTGTTTGCTCTGGACACTGGCACACTTACCCTCTTTGTTCTAGGGAGCCTCACTGACCACTCCACTAATCACTTCCTGGGCACCAGTGGGTACCGGTCATTGTCTATCCTGAAGCTGCATTCACTAAGCTGAGGGGCACTTCTTGGCTCATGAAGGCGGATGACAGGAAGAGATGACCCGCTACTGCCCTTAGCCTGTCCTGCCCACACAGGCCTTCTCCTGCCCGTCCTGCTGGCATGGAGCTGCCTCATTCTCTACCCACCGCCTCCTGTTACCGAGGGTGGCGCTGTGGCCACTGCTCAGGAGCTGGAACTGCTGTCTGTGTCCATCTGGTTTGTTTTTTTCCTTACAAGTCCTGTCCAAACATAACCAAAGCCGGTGTGTTCAGTGGGTTTTTCAGTCTAGCTGGGTCTCTTGCTTGGCCAACCACGGCTTAGGTCGGGCATCTCACGTGTGAGAATTCGAGAGTTCCAAGATGACCAGGGGTGTGATCAGGCCAAGGGGTGTGTGTCAGAAAGCTGAAGTTGGCCTGTGTGGAACAGGGAACTGCTTGGGAATGGAGCTATGGGGACCTTGTGTGACCTGAGCTGGGTGGCTGTCGGGGATTTGGGATGTGGGGCACAGGGATATGCTGAAAACTGCTCCACCTTGGACTTGCCTGGGGGTGGGCCCTGAGAAGCTAGAGAAAGGGGTGACGGCTGGGAGGTCAGACTTGGCTTTGGCTTTGATATCAGTCAGTGGAGGTGACGTCACCTGTGCGCGGCACGCCATGGAACTTCTGTCTGTTCCTGGTCCTCTTGGTAGACTTGATTCCAAGGTGACCTCTGGAGGGTCTGGGAAGGTAGGCATTGGGGTCTCGAAGGAGATTGCTAGGAGACCCTGTGGGGGTCCCCGCAATGAGTGGATGCTGTATCCAGTCCAAAAGTAGAGGGGGGGGTGCTGACCCCAATGAGTGCTTCATGGAGACCTTAGGACGAGAATACGTGTGTGTGTGTGTGTGTGTGTGTGTGTGTGTAGCACTCCCAGGGGAGTGCTCATGTGAGCACGTGTGCACACCCGTATGTATGCGAGAGTGTGTGCCTGTGGAGCACAGGTACTGTGAGCCTGTGCGTGCATGAGGGAATGTAAGCATGTTGTGAACATGTATGTGAGCACATACATGACCCAGGGATGGGGGCGGTGAGCACGTGTGTGGCCGCTGGGTACACATGTGTATCTGTGTAAGTGCATATGTGTCCATGCATCTGACCTCAAGTGTGAGGACGGAGGAGTGAGTGCCCCCCAGAACCCTTCCACCCTCCCCGTCCCGAACTGCTCTCTTGGGCTTCTATGTGCAGATGATCATATTATTCCATGTTCACATGGATGGCAGAGAGGGTGCCAACACGGGTCTTACAAATAACCTGCCCTCCTGGAGCTGATCCATGGTCTGGAAACAAAGAACCAGGTCAGGCGTTCATGTCCGTCTTTTTTCTTGTATCCACCTGACAACCAGCTGTCCCTGTAGCCCTGCCAAGCTGTCTGTCTCCTGTAGCCCCTCCTCACCCGACTGCTTGCTTGGAAGCCTGGCTGCGGGTCTGTCTGCAGAGGGGTGGTCGTCAAGGCGGTGGGCTGTGGTCTAAGGATACTTTGTGCTTATTTGCACCTCATTTGGCAGAATACTGCAACTTTGTAGCCATTGGGCCAGTGTGCTGCTATTTGGGAGAGGTTGCGCTGTAACTCAAGCTCCCCACCCAGCAGCCTTGCTCACTGCCCAGTATTTCGTGTGGGAGCCTGCGCAGGGGAGGCACCAGGTGGACAGTATTAAAAGTCTTTGACCTACCTGGCGGGGTTGGCACACACTTTTTTTTAAAAAATATTTATTTATTTATTATGTATATAATATTCTGTCTGTGTGTGTGCCTGCAGGCCAGAAGAGGGCACCAGACCTCACCACAGATGTTGTGAGCCACCAGATGGTTGCTGGGAACTGAACTCAGAACCTCTGGAAGAGCAGGCAATGCTCTCAACCACTGAGCCATCTCTCCAGCCCCCTGGCACACACTTTTAATCCCAGCACTTGGGAGGCAGAGGCAGGGAGCTAGTTCCAGGACAGCCTCCAAAGCTACAAACAAACCCTGTCTGGAAAAAGCAACCAACCAAACAAACAAAAAAGTCTTTGGCCTTTGATGGCACAGTCTTCTCTCACAGGCCCCTCAGATACTATCTTACCTTCTGGGGGACAGCTACACCTTGCTACATCTGCCTCAGTTACCCCCTATTGGTAGTCAGGCCAGAAGGAGAGCCTAGGAAAGGCCCATGATGCTGGGAAAACATTCTGGGCATCTCTGCTCTGAGCCTGGGATGTCCTGTGGAGAGGACCTGAGTACTGGTGGCCATCAGGACCGAGAACAAGGAACCAAAGAGCTAATGCTGTAGGAGAACACAGTGGTG
>NC_022014.1:83186003-83187122 GCF_000317375.1 Microtus ochrogaster | reverse complement strand
GGGCTGATGCTGTAGGGAACACAGTGGGGCTGATGCTGTAGGGGACACAGTGGGGCTGAACTAGTGTCTGTGTCCCTACTTGAGCAGGAACTCTTCCCACCTGGGGGAAGGACTTCCTTCCTCCTCTCTCCTCTGCCTAGGACCCCTGATTTCTAATACATTCCAGCAGGCACAAGAAGGGGCTTCTGGGACATACACTGGGCCCTGGCCTTGGTCCTGGACACCTAGGATGTCTGCTGCCTGGGTCTTCTGGCTCAAGTCTTGTGTCTGCTTTGGCTGCTGCTTTCTTCCTGTTTGAGGTTCCCTTTACATCACAGGGGAGAGTGGGGTTGGGGTCTGGGTCCTCAGATGTCTGGGGCTCCCGGGTCTCACTCCAGGTGGAAGCAGGCTGGAGCCTAGCTTCACTGACAGTCAGGGATGTTGTGCCCTTGGAACCCCACAGTGGCACTGCCAACAGACTCCAAGACCCTAGGTCAGGGGTGACTTTTGTTTCTCCAGGAAGGGAGTCCCCATAACAGCATCTGTGTAAGTGTGGCCTTTGTTCTGGGAGATTTGGGTGACTTGTTCTTTTTTATTGAGCTCTACATTTTTCTCTGTTTCCCTCCCTGCCTCTCCCTTCCCTCCTTCAACCCTCCCCCAAGGTCCCCATGCTCCCAGTTTACTCGGGAGATCTTGTCTTTTTATACTTTCTACTTCTTATGTAAATTATATCTATGTATGTCTCTCTTAGTGTCATCATTGTTGTCTAAGTTCTCTGGGATTGTGGTTTGTAGGCTGGCTTTTTTTTTGCTTTATGTTTAAAAGCCACCTATGAGTGAGTACATGTGATAGTTGTCTATCTGTGTCTGCGTTACATCACTTAAAATGTTTTCTAGCTTCATCCATTTTCCTGCAAAATACAAGATGTCATTATTTTTTTTTTCTGCTGTGTAGTACTCCATTGTGTAAATGTACCACATTTTCCTTATCCATTCTTCGGTTGAGGGGCATTTAGATTGTTTCCAGGTTCTGGCTATGACAAACAAAGCTGCTATGAACATAGTTGAGCACATGTCCTTGTGGCACGATTGAGCATTCTTTGGATCTATACCCAAAAGTGGTATTACTGGGTCTTGAGGA
>NC_022014.1:83175969-83185623 GCF_000317375.1 Microtus ochrogaster | reverse complement strand
AAAAAAATGGATTATGTGATCTTTTGGTGTCCAATTTCTTGAGTTCTGTGTATATTTTGGAGATCAGACCTCTGTCTGATGTGGAGTTAGTGAAGATCTTTTCCCATTCTGTAGGCTGCCATTTTGTCTTGTTGACTGTGTCCTTTGCTTTACAGCAGCTTTTAGTTTCAGGAGGTCCCATTTATTAGTTGTTTCTCTCAGTGTCTGTGCTACTGGGGCTCTATTTAGGAAGTGGTCTCCTGTGCCAGTGCATTCAAGTGTACTTCTCACTTTCTCTTCTATAAGGTTCAGTGTGGCTGGCTTTGTGTTGAGGTGTTTGATCTGTTTGGACTTGAGTTTTGTGCATGGTGATAGATATGGGTCTATTTTCATTCTTCTACATGTTGATATCCAGTTATTCCAGTACCACTTGTTAAATATGCTTTCTTTTTTCCATTTGATACTTTTTGCTTTTTTGTCAAAGATAAGGTGTTCGAAGAAGTGTGGATTGATATCTGGGTCTTCTATTTGGTTCCATTGGTCCTCCTGTCTGTTCTTATGCCAATACCAGGCTGTTTTCAGTACTGTAACTCTGTAGTAGAGTTTGAAGTCAGGGATTGTGATGCCTCCAGAAGTTCTTTTATTGTTCAGTATTGTTTGGGCTATCCTGGGTTTTTTACTTTTCCATATGAAGTTGAGTACCGTTCTTTTGAGGTCTGTGAAGAATTTTGCTGGGATTTTGATGGTCACTGAGTTGAATCTCCCTGCTTTTTATATCTTTGGTTGTGGCTACTTCAGTTAAATGTTTTCAGTTATTGTATTGCATATACATGTTCATGTTTATGTGCACATGTATGTGTGCACACGTGTGTATGGAAGCCAGAGATTGACATGAGGTGTCTTCTTCAATCGCTCAACAGTTAGTTTTGAGACAAGGTCTCACTGGACCTGACGCTCACCAATTTGGTTAGGCTGGTTAGCCAGCAGACCCTCCTGTATCTGCCTTTCCAGTATAGGGATTACAGGTGTCTTTTATTTTTTTAAAGAAAAAAAAAAGAAAGAAGAAAAGAAAGAAAGAAAAATCCAGCATCCTTTGCATGTGTGTGTTTTTTGCTTCTGTGATATTTAATTTCACATTCTACCTTCCTTGAGGAAGCTGGACCAAGGTGTGGCTCAGTGTTTTAGCAGTCAGTGAGCCTGCAGAGGCCCTGGGTTCATCCCCAGAGCTGCCGAACACCTGTACACTGGCTCCAGTATTCCCTCTTTCCTGTGACCTGCGGAGACGTGCTGTACAGTTCAGGTATAGGAGCTTCCACCGCCATTGTCCCACCAAGTGCTGGTTCTCTGCTCCAGCCTGATTGTGTCTGTTAGATCCCCTTGAAGCGTAGCCTGTGTCATGTGACAAGGCAAGCACCCTGTCTTACCCTTGCTTCCTTCCTTTTTAAAGGGTATAGACTCCTGTGACTGGCCGCCTCTGCAGCCCACCTATGGGCACAGTGAGTGTGCAGGATGCTGGCCCCCGTCCACTCATCCTCTGCAGCCCACCTATGGGCACAGTGAGTGTGCGGGATGCTGACCCCCGTCCTCCCGTCCTCTGCAGCCCACCTATGGGCACAGTGAGTGTGCGGGATGCTGACCCCCGTCCTCCCGTCCTCTGCAGCCCACCTATGGGCACAGTGAGTGTGCAGGATGCTGACCCCATCCTCCCGTCCTCTGCAGCCCACAGACTGCAGCAGCCCTCCCTGGGGTCCCGCACGAGCCCTGAGGGTGACCTTGTGGACACCCTCTTGCCAGGAACCCCGACCCCTTGAGCTCCATCTCTCACCTCCTACTCTACTTATCCACATGGGGCACTTAGAGGGATACTGTAGGTGTGGTCCAGGCCGAGTCTGTGTCAGGGGACCCTAGTTACTAAAGCCACACCAGGCAGAAAGGAGGGGAAGCTGTGCACCATTGATGAGGGTCCTCATGTCACTTGAGGGTGGTCCCATGCACCTGGAGGGGACACTCCAGTCATTGAAGGGGAGTCTCGTGTCCCAGGAGGGGAGCCTGGTGTCATTGGAGGGGAGCCTGGTGTCATTGGAGGGGAGCCTGGTGTCCCTGGAGGGGATCCTGGTGTCCCTGGAGGGTGCCTTGTGTCCCTGGAGAGGAGTCTCGTGTCTAGGAGGGGAACCTCGTGTCCAGGAGGGGAGTCTCATGTCCAGGAGGCGAGCCTGGTGTCCCAGGAGGGGGTTTGGTGTCCCTGGAGGGGAGTCTCATGTCCCAGGAGGGGGTTTGGTGTCCCTGGAGGGGAGTCTCGTGTCCCTGGAGGGGGTTTGGTGTCCCTGGAGGGGAGTCTCGTGTCCAGGAGGGGGGCCTGGTGTCCCAGGAGGGGGGTCTCGTGTCCCTGGAGGGGGGCCTGGTGTCCAGGAGGGGAGTCTCGTGTCCAGGAGGGGAGTCTCGTGTCCAGGAGGGGAGTCTCATGTCCAGGAGGGGGTTTGGTGTCCCAGGAGGGGAGTCTCGTGTCCAGGAGGGGAGTCTCGTGTCCCTGGAGGGCGTTTGGTATCCCAGGAGGGGAGTCTCGTGTCCAGGAGGGGAGCCTCGTGTCCAGGAGGGGGGTCTGTATTACTGAAGTGAAGCCTTCATCAGCACAGATGGGAACCTCTCTCACTGTGGGGAAGTTTCGTGTCCCTGAGGAAGACAGATCTCTGATTTTTGGAGAGTAGTCTTCTCTTAAGCACAGAGAGTTCCAAGGTACCCGGGGCCAACTCCCTGTAATTCACCTCATGTGGAAGGGTAGCCCCTTTTCTCTGAGTAGGTAACATGGATGTCATCAGACGCTTTCAAGGGATCCCAGAGCTCCATGGCTAATCCTTCATGTGGTGCTGAGCAGACATGAGTCACAGGGCCCTGGAAAAGGGCACAACCCCTTGCTCTTGGGGCTCGGGCCCCAAGCCAAGCCCCTCCCCCACCATCGGGGGCTGCACTGAAGAGGGGTTGGGGAGTGCCTACCCTCTCATCTGAACTTGTCCAGGACACAGGGGACTGATGTAAGCCTTGCTCTCAGGTAAGGCAACAGGGCTTTCCAGTATGGGGAAACTGGGGTAGAGGTCAGGCCCAGGTGACACCGAAGGTGACATGTTTTTATTGCTTACTCAGCAACCCTGGTAATACAGGATCCTCCATCTGGAGAGGAGGCTGATCTAAGGGCCTCGTGGTGGGAGGTGGCAGTCCTGACCTATACTGGGCTCTGGCACCAACTTCTGTCCCAGCTGCCCTTCTAGCCTGGCAGGACGTCCTGGCTGGCGGACCCTGGGTAGAATGGCATTTGCTGGAGTGAGCTCATCCCATCCTGTAGAGGACAGGTGGGTATTCGGGTATTCATCTCCGCTCTGACCAGGAGCCTCTCTGTCATCTGTGAAAAGACGTGGAGACCAGTGGTCAAGCAGCCTTTTGCACACATTTCTTCAGGGGCTGGTCCCAGGAATGGATGGAGCACACAACCACAGTGACCCAGGACCCTGAGACCACAGGCGGCTTCTTGGAGGCGCCACGGCTTTATTCGGTTGAGGTTGCCCTAAACACCTTTCCCTGGTCATGCATGGCGAAGTCACTGGGCTTGGTGAGCAGACAGCACCTGCCAGCAACCCCTGGGCCCCGCAGGCCTGGGAGTACTGCCCCTCCCCGGGGGCCCTCAGAGGGAGCCTGTCAGGGAAGGGACAGGGCTCTGGGTGCCATCCACCACTCTGTGTGGTCTTGGCTATCCCTGCTCTTCTGAAGGCAGTGTCTGAGAACCAGGTCCAGGGTGTTTGATAGCAAGGCTGTGGAATCGGGGGCCTGAAGGCATCTGGTGTGACAGATGACTACACAGAGCAGGTGACCACGCAGGTGGCCCCAACTGGCAGAGTCACCTCCCAGCTGCCTAGGAAGTACTCTGTGCCAGGATGCACTCCAAGCTCCTGTCCTTGACCCCTGCCCTCCCGCAGGCCACTCTCTGGTCTGCCCACACATTAGATACCCGGGTTGCATCCGGCCCAAGGCGGCCTTTGGGTTCCTCCAAACCCCTGCCAAGTAGTTGAGAGGCTCTTGACCCCACTCACCCGTTACTGTAAAATGTCCAGGCATCGCCACCTGGTGGCAGGAGTGGGTATCAGCTGTGACCTAAATTGGTTCTGTGCAATGAGGAGACCTGGGTGGCCTCCTGGCCCCCAGATATTTTGGACTGTAGGTTACTCAAAAGTGTAGCTGTGAGTTTGGGCATGGATGCATGGGTAGGGGTAGGAGCATGTCGGATAGACCCGGGAAGGCAGGACCAGGCCAAAGCTGTGTTCCCTCTCAGGCGTCTCCCTGGCCTTTCCCCATGGCCTTGGCCTGTCCTTCTTCCCCTTGCATCTCAGCTGCTCCGGGAATAGGATGGTGACTGAGCACACATGAGGGGCCAGCTAACACGCATGTGGTCTGAAAGGCAAAACGTTTGGCCCAGAACCTTCCAGGTAGCAGCATCACAGAGCGTCTGCCCAGCCTACAAAAGAAAGGTGGGGGGAGGCCACACCACCCACATCAGCGCTGGCTGCCGGCCAGTCTTACCCATCACATTCTGAGCATCGCCTGAAGCCATGGTCCAGTCAGGGCCCCCGTGGACCTGCCCGGGTAGCAAGGCATGCCTGCCTGTTTATGGGTACCTTCTCCTCCCCTTGTGGCCTGTCCTGTGTCACCTGGCAGGTGAAGGAGATCGGAGGCAAGCACTACCTCTGGCTTGCCTGGGAGACTTTTCTCCCTTGAGGTGGAAACCAGCTGCAAGGGCCTCTGTGTTTGTTTTCATTGGCTGCCCTGACAACTGGGGTCAGAAGGTTAAAGTCACTTCCATTGGCTGGCACGGAAGAGTGCAAGGGCCACCCTGGAGGCTGTGGGAGGAGCGGGTGGGCAGCAGCTTTGCAGTTGGCTCTGCCAACCGCAGGTGCACTTGTACCAAATCTGGGCATTGTGAGACACAAAGCCAGCCATTATCTCAACATGGTTCAGTTCCCTGAAAGTCTAGGAAGCTGTGAGGGGGACGCCCATGGCAGGAGCGAGAACTCGTGCTCTGAGGGCCGAGACAAGCAGAGCGAAGGGGGTGGCCAGCTCCCTAGTGTAGGCTACCTCAGAGCTACGGGAGTAACAGTGACGTGGCTGCCCTGGGGAATCTGAGCAGTGGAAGATTTGGGTGCAAGTAGCTGAGTCTGGTAGGAACTGGATGAAGTGTTTGGGACACTCACCACCATAGTCAGGTCCTGCTGCCGTGTGGACGTGGCCCTGTGAAGCCACATCCTCCCCCTGCACACTATTGGAGGGTACCTATTCCTGACTTGGGAAACACCATCAGCCAAGCGCTGAGATGGGGCATGGAGGATGGGGTGTCTGTGGGGATGGCTGGATTGGGGGTGACTCTGGCCAGGTCTCCTGACTTCCATGTGTTCCTGGTGTGAGTCTCTGGGGCTTCCCTGAAGGAGCAGGGCTTCAGAAACCCAGGCACACATGTAGATTTGAGAGTTCAATCCCTGGCTGTTGGGCGGTGGTGGTGAACACTTTTAATCCTAGCACTCGGGAGGCAGAGGCAGGCAGATCTCTGAGTCTGAGGCCAGCCTGCTCTACAGAGCGAGTTCCAGGATAGCCAGGGCTACACAGAGAAACCTTGTCTCAAAAAACAAAAAACAAAAACAATAAAACAGACTCTACCTGGCCATGTGGTTCCTGCCAGCCTGTTTGGTTGCCTCCTTATCCTGCCTATCACCCTCAGGGACTTGGGCACTGTACGAAGGACAGGCCTGTGGAGTCTCTGTGACCACCATAGCCAGTGGAGTGATGATCTGCAGGACACAAGAAGCGAGTTCAGTTCAGCATGGCTGAGCAGCTGGTGTTGGTTCAAACTCCTAGAGTCTGACCCCAAGTAGTTTATTTTAGGCATATTTTTGTTGTTTGTTTGTTTTCCAGTTTTTCAAGACAGAGTTTCTTTGTGTAACATCCCTGGCTGTCCTGGAACTTGCTCTGTAGACCACGCTGGCCTCAAACTCACAGAGATCGGCCTACCTCTGCCTCCTGAGTGCTGAGACCAAAGGCGCGAGCCACCGCCACCTGACTTATAATAGGCATATTTAAGCGCTGCACAGTTTAGTGAAAATTGTCCTGGTGATAATTAAAGCAATCCATGTACACAGTAAAGCTGAAAACATGAGTACATTGTAAAGTACATGCAACATCGTCCATGAAGATGGGTTCTATAGATTGACAAGCTCGTGATAAGAGTATGGGGGACAATCTGGTGTGGTCTCAGCCATACAGGTAGCGCAGAGGTCACCAGGCCATTAACCACATCTGCTCCCAGGCTTCTGGGTGGATGACAGGTTATGCCTCCCTTCCTTTGAAGGAACAACCCTGAGTGGTTCACATTCTTGGCTCCCACAGTGCCTGTCTGTGAGCACAAGGACCTCCATGTCGCCCATAACTCACCTTTTTTTATTTTTTAAAGAGAAAATGGGGGGCTGGAGAGATGGCTCAGTGGTTAAGAGCATTGCTTGCTCTTCCAAAGGTCCTGAGTTCAATTCCCAGCAACCACATGGTGGCTCACAACCATCTGTAATGAGGTCTGGTGCCCTCTTCTGGCCTGCAGGCATACACACAGACAGAATATTGTATACATAATAAATAAATAAATATTTAAAAAAAAATAAAGAGAAAATGGTGGCTGTAATAGAGGCAGGCTTGTGCCTGCATGGTCATCTAGCGAATACAGGCAAACATAACCAAATTACAAGACCCGCTAGCAGAGGACCAAGCAAAGGAGAAAGCCATCGTAATCATGATGGCCACTCGAAAGTCACTTGTGAGAGTTTGTTTGTCTCCTTATGCTGAACATTAATTTGGCCATCCAGAGTACGAGGGAAATCTGACACATCAAAGCGATACATACAGGAAAGTGCTGACCGCTTGAGCAACAGATGATCTAACGGGCTCTGTTTTGTATAAATGCGGTTCTCAATTCTCTCATCTCTTGACTAATTCTGCTAATGTTTTTGCTGGAAGATCCGCCTGCCCCTGCCTTCCAAGTGCTGGGATTAAAGGTGTGTGCCACCACCGCCCGGCTCCAATTCTCTCATCTCTTGACTAACTTCTGCTAGTATTTCTGCTGGAATATTAGGGGTTAATTAGTATTAATTAGTACTAATCACCCAGGCCATGTTTTCAGCCTTTCATTGTATTTCAGTACTCACTCCTGGGACTGGTAATAAAAAAAAGATGAAAAACAGTGCTTAGCATGGCAGGTTAGCATGGCAAGGCAACAGCATACTGTGTTGGAGGAGGGGCTGCTTGTTTGTGTCCGGCCGCCTGGCTAGCTAAGACCAGAAATAAGACCAGAAACTGTATTATCTAAATCACTGCTTGGCCCATTAGCTCTAGCTTCTTAATGGCTAACTCTTGCATCTTAATTTAACCCATCTCCATTAATCTATGTATCACCACAAGGTTTGGCTTATCGGCAAAGTTTCGGCATGTCTGACTCTGGCAACTCCATGGCTTCCCCCTCACTCTGCCCTTCTTCCTCCCAGCATTCAGTTCCATCTTCCCCGCCCACCTAAGCTCTGCCCTGCTATAGGTCCAAAGCAGTTTCTTTATTCGTTAATGGTAACCGCAGCACACAGAGGGGACTCCCACATCAATGCTGTCTCCTATTACCTAATATAAAAAGGTGCAGCGGGCTGGAGAGATGGCTCAGTGGTTAAGAGCATTGCCTGCTCTTCCAAAGGTCCTGAGTTCAATTCCAAGCAACCACATGGTGGTTCACAACCATCTGTAATGAGGTCTGGTGCCCTCTTCTGGCCTGCAGGCATACATGTAGACAGAATACTGTATACATCATCATCATCATCATCATCATCATCATCATCATCATCATCATCATCATAATAATAATAAAAGGTGCAGCTTTTATCCCTCCCCCCCCACAACGCTTTCGGATTCTGCACTGACAAGTTGAGAATTAGCACGTTAACATAGTCAGTAAACAGAGCAGCATCATTTCTCGGTCAGTAGTACCGTGTCCTTGTCTTCTCCCCAAGTTGCCGGCTTACTCTTCCTCTTGGGACATCTCGATCTTGATGGCTTTGCCTTGTACGTCCAGACACTTGATCTGTGCGGTGGTCTCTGGGATGCCATCCTGGTTCGATGCGTCCGAGTGGGAGCCATCTGAGACTGAGTTCATTTTCTGGAAAAAGACAAACGTAACCTCACTCGGATGTTAGAACATCAGGCCTTTTCCATTGATTAGTTCCTAGGTCTGTCTGTTTAACATGCGTGTTTGGCCGTGTCCCCTTTAGGGCAAAATGCTTTGGGGCAGTAGAAGAAGCGCTATTCTTTAAAGTTGGCATGCCTGTGGGGATTTAGGTGGTATCTATACCCTTTTTTTATTTCTAAAATCCTGTTTAAGTATCGGACGGTGTCATCCATAATAGCTCGACCCTGTGGATTGTAAGGAATTTCAGGAACATAATTAATATCCCATAAATTGCAAAATTCTCTACGTCGTGCTCAGATACATAGGGCCATTGTCAGCTTGTAGTTGTAATGGGGGAAGGGTTCTAGAAAGGGAACGCATAGAGAGCTATTTGACAAAGCCAGGTTCCAGATGTGACACAATGACATTTTCCTGGAGCCCCCCCCCACCCCCGCCCAGGGGTCCATGTCACGCTTGGGGCCACGCTCTGCAGCTAGTCAGGGAGCGGGGGAGGAGTCAGGGTTAGGAGCGGCACCATGCGTGTTTACAGAGTACTGCGTCACGTGTCTCTATTTACCCCACAGCAGAGAAGGCCCCAGACGCTTATACCCTGGCTCCCGACGTCAAGCTGATGTCAGGATCACTGTATGCACGGGAGCCGAAATACTGTGTAAAATGTGCCTTATAGAGGCCAGGCCCTCGTGAGCCCCCTCTGACTTCGGCCAGAGTCTGATCGTTTATGTCAGACCAACGGCAAGCACGAAACTAAAAAGCAGACAAACTTTTAAAATTCACAGTGGTCATTAACATCTGAAGGTTTAAACCTGAGGCTATTTACTTACGATCTGGGATCTTCCAAATTCAGGGCAATTTTAATTCTGAGCTCAAGAAGTATCAGGATACTTAGAAGTACCCGAGAAAGAATCACGGAAAATCCCGAAGGAGAAAACAGTTGTGCATACCAGCCAAACGAAACAAAATCGTGAACTTTATCAAAGTATAATAGCTCCGTGGAAGAAGAACGTGCTGGAAGGTTCTAGTTTACTACAGTTCGCAGGCAGTCTGATGTAATGGATTCTCAGGCCATACCATAACTAAGTTTAGGTGAAAACTTCAGAATCAGAAAAACCCGGTTTTAGGGCAGGGTTTGTTGCAGAGATGCCGAACCTTTCTTCCGTTTCTATCTGCAAGCTACTCACGTCCCACTCGTTCCTACTTCCATCTGCTGGACTCCGTTCTCGAGGGCCTCACCCCAAATGTTTCCATCCCCCCACTCCACCCCTCCACATCCACAGCCCCCCGCAGCGTCCCATTCTCCATGCCTCTCTGTCCTTCGTGTGGTAATTCGTACGTGAAGTCAGTTCATGTGGAGCCTCGCGAGGTCTTCCTTCAGGGTAACCCCTTACGGGTGAGGATATGCACACTGCAGCTCCGAAGCTACCCATCAT
>NC_022014.1:83160773-83175650 GCF_000317375.1 Microtus ochrogaster | reverse complement strand
TTTCTGCCTCTCAGATTGGAAGAAGCAGAGTTGGCAGAACAGGGCCTCCCTGGGAGCTTGGAGGGCTCTGAGCTCTGCCCTGCCGAGGCCTGCCAAGACAGGTACGGCAGGGACATTTTCTTTTCTGATCTTCCTGAGAGGGCTCAGTCAAGTAATGCATTACTGTAGCCTATCTTGCAAAATAATTGATAGGGATTTGACACCCCCTCTTTTTTTCTGATACAGAGTTTCTCTGTGTAGCTTTAGTTATCCTGCCTGTAGCTGGCTCTGTAGACCAGGCTGAACTCCAACTCACAGAGACCCATCTGCCTCTGCCTCCCTAATGCTGGGATTAAAGGCGTGTGCCACCACACCTGGCTGATTTTATCCTCCGTTTCAAGGGCTGTTTTTGCATCAGTGCCCACGTGTTTCTGGTTTCAACACAAGGACTGAATTCACAGTCACTTCTGTACAGAGCCGCGGAACCTTGGCTCTGAGCGTCTCCTCCTTTGGGTCTTAACGAACATCTCAGTAACTGTCTAAAATGCTTCGCCTCAAGGATTGAGAAGGAACCATACTATTTGACTCTCACTGTCCCCGACTGCTTGGGTGAGAGACTGAACTCCTACCCCCTGCTTTTATTTAGAGACAAATTTTCCTACCTTCTCTGAGAGCTGAGCCCCACACTGGGTGCCAGCTGCGGGGTTATGCATTCCTTTTTTGAAGGAACGTTCTGGTCCCCTTAGTGCTTATCTAGTGCATAAGGGCCTCCGTGCCACCCACGCATGCCCACCAAGTGCTTCTAAACAACCAGCACATTGCCACACCCCTCTGTGGCCCTGACCTGCTGGAGGTCAGAAGGGACCCATAGAAAGGCCAGTGGCCCTGATGAGGGGCCAGGGCAAGGTTGCAATGGAAGTTGAGCTTACCCCCTTCCAAGGCTGCTTCTACCTGGCATATGCCCACGCGACCCAGGGAGTTAGCAGGGGGCGAGCTGAGATAGCAGATGTGCTTCTGAAGACTAGGAGACCAGCCCCAGGCCTTGGGGCCATTGGTGGGCCCATGAGTGCAGTGGGTGTGGGAGGGGAGCGTGCTGGTACCATAGCAGCATCAGGTGGAGAGAGGAGAGATGGCTCACCATGGCAACGGCATGGTCCGCAGAAGGAACACAGCACACTCACTCATGTGTCCCCCTGTTGTGGATTCTACACATGTGAGTGAGCACACAGTGCTGTTTGCATGGTATGGGGGTAGTTCGCACACATACATACAGGGCCACACGTATGCAAGGCACACACATATTCAAGGCACACACACGCAGGAATGCCCAGAAACCCTGCATGTCAAGGCCACAGGAAGAGCATTGATTCAGGATGTGGAACTGGTCTCTTGAGAGTAGCTGCCTTCTGTGGATTTTTAGCTCCTGTTTACCCTGCCATGTCGTTACCACACTCTGCTTTGGTGGCTACCCCGTCCCCTTGTTCCTTAGCCCTGCCTGGCCTCTACTCCAGTCCACAAGGACTCTCTCATCTCTGGGTGTAGAATGGGAAGTACTCCCGGGGTCCCAAGTAGAAGTTCTAGCCTGTGTTTGTAGGCCTCTTGGCCCTCAGGTTCACTCTTCCTCCAGGCAGCCCTCCCAGATGCCTTGTCAATCCGCCAAAATCTGCCAAAATCCCTGGCAGAAGCAGAGAGCCCTCCCCTTTGCTGAGCCGTGGTTCTCCCAAGTGCTAAGGGTTTAATGAGAACACATGGATAGAGAAGGTCTTTGGGGACAGAGGGTGACTCAGAGTCCGTGTGGCAAGGAAGGGCAGGCCCGGGAGGCAGAGCTGTTCCTAAGCATATGCCTTCCCGTCCAGCGGACACACTGGGCTGGCCCCAGAAGCCAGCTGTAGTCACCACAGCTGGTGCCCCCCGCCGTAGTCTGCTAAGGAGCCCCAGTTTGGGAGGGGTTGGGGAGCCATGTTCTGCTGTCCTAAACACCTCGGTTTCCCCATCTGAATGTGGTGGTTTATTGGCATCAGGGGTAAAGAAGGCTCCTCCAGTTGGAACCAGCACCACGGGACTTGGGGGACAAGCAGAGGAGGTTTGAATACGGGGTGCTCTACTGCCCAGTTGAAGCAGGGACACTCTCAGTGCTAGCAGGCTCCCTGCACCTTCGAGGACCAGCTCCTTGATCTCCTTGCCTGCCTGGGCCCTTGGTGTCCTTAAGCCCCAAAGAGGGCCGAGTGGTGGAGCGGGTCCAGCAGGTAGAGACATGAGTGCAGATCTTATTTTTTTAAATAAAATTTCTGTGTGTGCAGATGTTTATGCCTGAGTGCGTGTCTGTGTACCATGTGTGTGCCTGCTGCCAGTGAAGTCCAGATGGGGCATTGGATCCCCTGGGACTGGAGTTGGGGTGGTTCCAAGCCACCATGTAGGTGGCTAGGGTATTGAACCCAGGTCCTCTGGAAGGGCAGTCAGCGCTCTTAACTGCTGAGCCATCTCTCCAGCCCCAATAGTGAGTCTTCCTATGACCTAAGACCCTGCTGTAGCAGAGAGGTGTCCATGAGCCTTGGAACTGGGAGCTGAGCCGCCCACCCTGGCCACTTCTCTAGGACAGTAGGCTCTGGCTAACAAGGCCATTCCTCCGTCCCTTAGTGTGAGGCCGTGTCCAGGTGCAGGGTCGGAGCACGGGGTCACGTGCTGAGCTGAAAGGAGGCGTGTGTTCTACTTCCTTGCAGACGGTGCCCCGCTCAGTGAGCTGTCCTGGTCGTCGTCCCTTGCAGTGGTTGCTGTGTCCTTCTCGGGGCTCTTCACTGTCATCGTCCTCATGCTGGCCTGCCTGTGCTGTAAGAAGGGCGGCATTGGGTTCAAGGTGAGGAGGGCACAGGACCCACCCACCACCTGGCTCCCTTTCATCCAGGTGCATCCCTGGGGCCCACCGAACCTCTCGTCTGGTATCCCATAGCCCCTCTTCTGGGAGCTCCTGGGACCCTATCCCCTGCCCTCCATTTAGGGACCCCCTTTGTAGACATGGCCCCACACTGTCCCATTCCAGCATTCAGGCCCATCTGTGTCCAGGGAGGCTGAAGTGACCATAAGGAGCCTTTAAGGGCTCTCAAGAGGGCTCTCTCTGGCAGCGAGGAGACCCTCAGTGAGTCACAGGGAAAGCAAAGCCACACAGACCCCCTTCCCCAGCACCCAGACCATCATCTGGGAGCTCCCTAACTTGGGCATCTTCTGCTCAGAGAGCATCCATCAGGATCCAGAGACAAGGGCACCTGTTTGTAGCTCCAGCCGCCGTCCTGTCTGTGGTGTGTCCCCTGAAGGCCTCCCCAGGACTAGACTCCTCAGCTAGACGCCACAGCGAGACAGAGGCCCAGGGGCATCCCTCATCTGTCCAGCTCTGTGGCCACTCCTGTCACCCTGTGGCTCTCAACAAGGAAGACAGGACAGAAAGCACAGAGCTGACCCCCAGAGTAGGCGCCACCCCGGCCTGTGAGGGCTACAGCCTTGCCTGTAAGCACACAGAGGCCTGGCCAGAGCCCTTGGCATTCCCGCACCCACGCTGGGCAGGTCAGGAGGTGGGGTTTCCACACTGCAGAGGTCAAGGCAGAAGGAGGGCTTGTGTATTGGGGGACACCTCCTACTGGGTACCCTGCACTAAATGCTGTTACCCCTTTGTAGCACAGGCCCCCAGCCAAGCTGGGGAGTTGAGTACTTGAATGGCAGCGTGGTGGCTCCCAGAGGCTGCAGGTCTGCACTGCCCTGGTGCCCCCTACCCCATGGGACAGTCTCCTGACCACAGGCTGGACAATCAAGGAGAATTGCCTTCCTAGAGGACCTTGTGGGGGTGGGGATGGGAACCCAGGGAGCGGCTTTGGCGGCCATTGTGTAGTAAGCCCCTCCTGGGGCACTGAGAACAAGGCCTCACACAAGGGCTAGCGGCAGCCCCTCCTACCCATGCCCTTCTCACCTCCTCGGGAACATGGTGCCCAGAACATTCCAGCACCAGTGCAGAATCACCGTCTCCTGCGTCCACAGCGGGCTCCCTGCCGAAGGTGTTCTGGGCAGGGGCTGGCAGCCCCCATGCTCACTCTGTGTTACCTGATCACCCGCTGTGCTGGGGGAGCCCAGCTGGCTTGGCTGGATCTCCAGCAAGGGAAGGTAATGACTGGAGCCAGAACAAACGCAGAGGGGCAAGTGGTCATCTCAGGCTTGGGTGTGTGGGACCAGAGGAAATTCTAAGGAGGTCTTCTAGGCTCTGGGGAGGGAGAGCTGCCACCCAAAGCGCCGACCTGGGCTTGCCACCAGAAACATAGCAAGACAAATGACCTAGAAAAAGAAGAGGTCCCCAGGGTATGTTTGTCTGCCTGTCCACAGGATGTGACCTGGAGTGGGTAACAGGCTCTAGTCAGTGCCGGGCTCTCAACCCTCAGATCCTCAGTTCCCCACCTGGGCAGGGGGTGCAGCCAGAAGACTTGCCCAGTGCCGGGGACAGGCTGGCCTTGTTCCGCTCTATCCCTGTTTTGGTTTTTGTTTTGTTTGTTTGTGGTTCTCGGCAAGTGTTCTGCCACTAATCCTGTCCTTGCTTGAAACTAGGCTGTGGCCCATCCTAGACTAACCCTGTTTGGACCGTGCTCCAGATGCAGTGGGGGTGGGGGTGGGGTGATCTCTGTTCTTCAGAATAGCAGCCTGTCCTAAGAGTAGCCTCCGGGGTACCCAACAGCAGGCTTTTAGGGGATCTGGGGCACTGGTGGTGGTAAGGGTGGTGGTGAGGGTACACCCCTGCCTAGAGGCAGGTAGTAGAGACAGGAATGGTGAACGTGTCCCTGGGTCCCTTGCTCCCTGTAACAGCTAGGGATGGGAGCATTAGTTACTTGTCCCAGGGATGAGCAAAGGAGCCCCTGGCTCTGGATCTGCTCCAAGCCCGGTGGGGACCACATGGGATCCAGGAAGGGTTGCACTGCTTCTGTGCCTTGAACCCTGTCTCTAGCCCTTCCCCCTCGCCCAGGCAGGACTCAGCCTGGGTCGACAGCCCCACCTGGGTTGGTGTCCCTGAAGAATCAGGGTCTATGAACGGGTGTGCAGAGGCCGTCAGACAGAAGCACCTGGCCTAGCTCTGTGTTAGTCCTGTCGAGCTCGCAGAAATGAGCCTTTTACGCCCTGTCCCGCCGTCCCTGACCCGCTGTGGCGCCTGATCGCCCTCCTGTGCTGGTCCAACCTGCAGGAGTTTGAGAATGCTGAGGGGGAAGAGTATGTGGCCGACTTCTCGGAGCAGGGCTCCCCGGCCGCAGCTGCGCAGAACGGCCCAGATGTGTATGTTTTGCCCCTCACGGAGGTCTCCTTGCCCATGGCCAAGCAGCCAGGTCGCTCAGGTAAGTGGACCTGTCTCCCTCCCCGCATTGTGTCTTGGAGTCCACAGGCTGTGGAAGCCTGAGAACTCAGTTCTGGCCGTGGATACGGTGGGGGATGGGGACACAAGGGGCGTATGCGGTCGAGGCCTCCTTGGCTGCATCTCAGGCTGGCTGTGTTAGATCCAGATCCCCTTCAGCTGTCAGCAGGCTTGAGAGTAGCCTTGTGCCTGTCGTTGCTCACCCAAGGGACTGCTATGTGAGGGGTCAGTAACTGGGGGCAGGTGGCCCAGCACTCTGGTTCTGGGATTATTGGCTTTTCTCTGCTGTTTCCCGGATACTTACCCTAGACTCCTGCTCCCTCATGCCCAACCCTAGAGGGACATAGCCTCATTGTGCCTGCTGGATGGGGACTGCCCACACAGCAAAGGGCACATGAGCAACAGGAGGGGTCTGGTCCCACCTAGAGGGCTAGTGTAGGCATGGCCCCATCCTATGGCCTCTTTGCCCTCTGCCTGCCTCTCCCATTTGCCTTCCTCCCAGAGTCTCTCCCCCTAGGCTGGTCCCTCCCTCCTCCAAGCTCTAGAGGTGACAGGTAAATGGGGTTCTAGAACCCCAGTTCTGTCCTGGTCAAGGCGTGGTCTCTTGGGACTATGGCTACCTCTACAGCAGTCAGCTCTCGGGCTTTTCGAGCCTGGAAGTTTCAGCCAAGGGCTGTCCCTTGATGTCCATCTGGTGGCTCCAGGGATGGGATTTAAGCAGAGAGTGCTGCTGGCCCCAAGGTCTCATTACTATGTGTGACAAGTGGGTCACTCTCCCCACCTCCGCCCTGGGCCAGCCCCCCCAGATTCTTTCCATCAGGGGCCCAGCCTCCATCAAGGGCTAGGGAGCCAACAGAGACTTTGGCTCTCTGGCCGCCAGCCTGGCCCAACGCTGCATGCCAGTGTCCCATCCCATTGAGTCTCATGGGGAAGAGCTCAAAAGTCAGACAGGATGCAGGCATGGAGGGCCTGAACACATTTACCTGCTGATTCGGAGGCCCGCAGCCATTCTTAGCATCTCCTAAGAGGCAGGCAGGCTTGGCCACATAGGGGCCTGGACCTTCCCAGAGGTCTTGGGGAGCCAGGGGCTGGCATGAAGTATTGCCACCCCTGTACTGGGCCTGGAGAGACCCCACAGATCCTAGCTGGCCCCACTCCTTGGAGAAAGAGGACAGGGGTGGACAGGGGCCCAGGAGAGGTCATGCTTTCTCCATTGTTCAGCTTTGTGGTTTGGGGGGGGCATCTTCTCTCAAGTTGGGAGAAGGTAGGTGAGGATGGGTGAAGCCTCCTGAGCCTTCACCCCTGCCTCTATCTCCTAACGTGCAAACATTCTTCCGCCCCCGTGGTTGTCCTGGTATCCATTGTCCGGACCCTGAACCTACCCTGGGATAACCAAGGTCCTAGAGAGTCCCAGTATGGAAGGCAGGCATCCAGAAAGACTGGGGTCAGTGCGCTAGTCCCGGGACACAGGGCCCAGTGAGACTCTCTCATGAATTGGGCATGAAGCCGACATTCCCTGAGGAATGTCCCTGAGGGCGGCCCCTTCCCTTAGGTCCTCCCAACAGCTCCAATGCTGGCCTTCTGGGCTATCAGCGTGGGAGCATAATTCAGGGAATCTGAGGGGGCATGAGTGGGTACAATGAGCCCTGACCCTTTCCTTGCTGCCCACACTGACCCTTCTTCTCCACTGACTTCACTCAGCCTGGCCTGCAGGGAGAATGGGCCCAGTGTGTCCCGTACAGGGCTGTGCCAAGCAGCCCCCAACAAAGGCGCCTTTGGTGTGGCTGGTGTTTGGATGCCAGCCTGTGGCAGGGGTGGGGGGTGGGCCACTCTGGTGTCCTCCCGGGCCTCAGTACCAGCTTCTTGCCTCACCCAAAACTGCCTTCCAGGCCCTGCCGTCTGGGCTTGACTTATCCCGGTGGCTCTGAGTACCCTTCCCCAGGATTGGTCAGAAGTATGCCTGGATGCGGATTGAGATCTATGACTCTGCTCATAGCAATCACTGCAGAGCCCGAGAGACACCGGCTCTCGATGGCAACCTGCAAATGCGGCCTCCAAGTTTGCAGAGCCTCCCTAACTGGGGGCTTGGGGTAGTTCCCGGGGCTCTGGACAGCCTGGTAAGGAGAGGAAGCAGTGGCTAAGTAGTAGTTCCTGAGTCTCCCGTTCTAATATAGTGCAACTCCTCAAGTCCACGGACCTGGGCCGGCACAGCCTCCTGTACCTAAAGGAGATTGGCCACGGCTGGTTTGGGAAGGTAAGTGTAGCTCAGGGTGGTGGGAACAGCATGGTGTGGGCTTGCTTCTCCTGGGAGTCCCCTGGGGAGGGGCTATTCTCACACACACCCCTAACTGGACTGTGCACCCAAGTACTCCTTCCTCACTGTGAACCCCAAGGAGTGGGAAAAGTGGGAGACTTGAGGTGGACCTGGGCTGAGCGTCCCAGCCAGAGGTTTTGGTGGAACCCTGGCTGCATCCGAGGCACTAGGAGCCAAATGGCCTTCCCTATGGAGACCGGAAGGGGCCCCGGTGATGCGGTCCCATCTGGCAGGTGTTCTTGGGGGAGGTCCACTCGGGTGTCAGCGGCACGCAGGTGGTGGTGAAGGAGCTGAAGGCCAGCGCCAGCGTGCAAGAGCAGATGCAGTTCCTGGAGGAGGCACAGCCCTACAGGTGGGTGGGCGTTGGGGACCAGCACGGTGGGAGAACTGGGCGGTCGTGGGAAGGGGAGAGTTGTGCTGGCGCCTGGCTGTTCCCCTTCCTGCCTTCTAACTCGGATGTCTGGGGCTCTTCCAGGGCCCTGCAGCACGGCAACCTGCTTCAGTGTCTGGCCCAGTGCGCTGAGGTGACCCCCTACCTGCTGGTTATGGAGTTCTGTCCGTTGGTGAGTGGCAGTCCATGGGAGGCAGTTGTCCTGAAGGAAAGTGGGAGGCCTTTTTGAGCAGGACTCCTCTCCCGCCTGTTCTGTCAAAGTGCTCTGTCTAGTAGCTCCAGCCCTGCACTCTCTCCGAGGAGGCCTGCTTAGCAAGGATGAGCCTCCAGCTGCAGCAGGGGCAACCCTGTCGGGGCTTGGCAGTTCAGCATGAGAGCCAGCCACTGGGCTCACACAGATCCTGGGGTTTTCTCTTTACCCTCGGTCCCTGGGTCTTCTCCTTGCCCTTGGGTCCCTTTATGTGCAGTTTTGTGCAAGCTGAGGCTGCCGTCTTGAGGCTGCTGTGGCGGAGTTGGGGTATAGGCTCTGCTGAAATGGCTGTGAGTGCTCGGGATACCAGCTGATGCTCAGGCCACCAGACCCTGGTTCTCTCAGGGGTGGGTTGCCGTGTACTGGTGGCGACCGACTGCTAGCAGGTCACTGTGTGCTCTCTTGGCAGGGGGACCTCAAAGGTTACCTACGGAGCTGCCGGGTGACAGAGTCCATGGCCCCCGATCCCCTGACCTTGCAGCGCATGGCGTGTGAGGTGGCCTGTGGGGTCTTGCATCTACATCGTCACAATTACGTACACAGGTGAGGGCTAGTGAGACCACACAGACCATGGTCACCAAGCCCTGGTCCCTCAGGCCTCATGAGCTGAAAAGTTCATCTACATAACATCCAATGGCCACTCTGCAAGGACTTTTATAATTCTTAAAACTGTGAAAACTAGCTGGGCGTGGTGACTCACACTAATCCCAGCACTCCGGAGGCAGAGGTAGGCGGATCTCTATGAGTTTAAGTCCAGTCTGATCTACAGACTGCGTTTCGGGACAGCCGGGGCTAAGTAGAGAAGACCCCGCCTCAAAAAAAAAATTAAGTAACAGTGGAAAAGCCTGGAGTTTGAAACTCACTTTGTAGACAATTAAATGAAGGAATCCGTATTGCCTACTATCGCGGTCAGTCACACTTGGGCCTCACCTCGTAAAGGGAGTGGCTGGACCCGCCCTGCAATGGGAGGGGTGGCTCTGCCCTGCCTCTGGCCAGGATGCCCAGCCTCCCATGAGCCGGGGGACACGTGCTGGAAGAAGTGGCGATGGACGAGTGGCCCTGCCAGCCCCGACGCTGCACAGGCCGTCCTCCCCAACAATATCCTGGTGCTGAGTGATGACTCAGCTGACTCCAGCATCAGTGATTTTGTTGAAGAGGGCAGCTGCCAGCCTCCTGCCCCGCCCCACCCCGCTCTTGCCCCGCCCACTCCCCGGCCCGGCCCCGCCCCCGTCTCCTGCCCTGCGTCATGCCCCACCTCCTGTTTAGCCCCCCCTGCCCCGTCCAAACACAGGGACCCAGGCCTCCCCGCCTTGCAGCTGTCCCCTGGCATAGTTCACCTAGGGTCGAGGCAGACCAGGATGGCTCCATCTTCACCCAGAGACCCTCTGCATTGCAGCAGTGTGGCCGAAGCAGGCACATCCCATACCGCTCTGTTCTCCTGTGCCCCGAACGCTCACATGGCCTCCTGCCCAGCAGGAGGATAAAAGCTGGCATCCCAGGCTTGCCACCGAGTTGGAGGAAGTCCTGGTTGGCTGCTTTGTGGCCCAGCCTGTTCTAGACCCGAGTTCCAGTTCCGTGTAACAGGGCAGGCCTACACTCTAGAACATGGGCTCTGACAGTTGCAGGACCCGCTGTGACACTCTAGGCCTTGGGTTCCCTGTGAATTCTAACCTCCTGAGGATTCGGGTGATGGTGTAGTGGGGTTGGAAGGGTGGTGGTCCTGGAAGGGCACTACAGACACACAGAACCAGGAAAAGGGTAGAAGGGGCTGAGTTCTACTGTTGGTCAGGCAGCAACTTGCTGGGGGTCCTCGAGCCTCTTCGAGCATTATGTTTTCATGTGCATTGCCACGTTCAAAGTGCTCCCAAAATAGCCAGTGTGGGGCATGAAGTCAGAGCTTGAGCACAAGCCGGTGGCCCCTCAGGAGCCAACCACACAGCTGTGGGTAAAGGACCCACAGTGCTGGACACCCCCAGGCCGGTGGGCTTTGCTGGCTTTGCTGACGTTGCCTCCCACCCTGCAGCGACCTGGCCCTGAGGAACTGCCTGCTAACGGCTGACCTGACGGTGAAGGTCGGCGACTATGGTTTGTCACACTGCAAATACCGGGTAAGTGAGGGCAGATGGAGCCTGCGATCAGGGGTGACTGCCAAGCGGAGTTAACCCCATCCCGTCCCTGTCCCTGGGCGTTGCAGGAAGACTACCTCGTGACTGCCGACCAGCTGTGGGTGCCTCTGCGCTGGATTGCGCCAGAGCTGGTGGACGAGGTGCACGGCAACTTGCTGGTGGTCGACCAGACGAAGGCCAGCAATGTGTGGTGAGTGCAGGCCTGGCTGCAGGGGGGGGGGGCTGAGATGCCGCCTGCCCGGATGCCACCGGGGATGCTGACTTTCAGCTCTGGCCCCTGCTTCAACACTCCCCCTTCCTTCTCTGGCTAGGGACAGGCTGGCACCCAGGGAAAGCATACTCACCTCTGCCACCATGTGGCCTTGTGAGGTCACTCAGGGACTACTAGTTCCTGGTGGGTTCCTGAGGTCCCTGCATTGGCAGAGGGACCGCCGGGGCAGTCAAGGATGTGGGGCCTTCAAGACAGGACTAACAGACACTCACCGATACCGGGGCCAAGGTGCATGTTTGGTTAGAGATCCATCATGAGATACTGTCCTTACGGGATACAGGGCCTTAACTTGCACCTGTGCCCCTAGAGGGGGCAGCTACGGCACAATGGGCTCCTGTCCTGGAGAGACTGGCCTGAAGGCAAGTTTTCAGGGATCCTGTGCAGCTGTGCTCAGCTTGGCCTACTGTGGCTACCCTTGCAGGTCCCTGGGTGTGACCATCTGGGAGCTCTTCGAGTTGGGTACGCAGCCGTATCCCCAGCACTCGGACCGGCAGGTGCTGGCTTACGCCGTCCGAGAGCAGCAGCTTAAGCTGCCCAAGCCCCAGCTGCAGCTGAGTCTATCTGATCGCTGGTGAGGACCCCACCCCCCTGAACAGGCAGGACAGAGGGACTACAGCTTGCGGCTGGTTGGTCCACCTCTCCATGGCTTCTGGGTCTCTGTAGCCTAAACAGGCAGGGAGATACCGCACCCCAGACCCCTTCCCGGGCTGCTAGGTCCGCCTTGGGAGATTGCCTTAACTGCCCCCAAAGCACCCCGAGCATGGGGGACCCGAGTATCCCAGGAGGGCTGGTTATACTTCTGGCCAGTGTGCCCGTGGATGTGGCCAGGGCCACCTATGAAGGCCTCCCGGCAGGTACGAAGTGATGCAATTCTGCTGGCTGCAGCCGGAGCAGAGGCCCACGGCTGAAGAGGTTCATCTACTGCTGTCTTACTTGTGCGCCAAGGGCACCACGGAGTTGGAGGAGGAGTTTGAGCGGCGCTGGCGCTCCCTGCGGCCCAGCGGCAGCACGGGCCTGGGGTCAGGTTCTACTGGCGCGGCAGCTGCCGCCGCTGAGCTCGCTGCTGCCTCGTCTTTCCCGCTGCTGGAGCAGTTCACCAGTGACGGCTTCCACGTGGACGGTGACGACGTGCTGACAGTAACCGAGACAAGCCACGGCCTCAACTTCGAGTACCAGTGGGAGGCGGGCTGTGGCGCGGAGGCGTTCCCACCCCCAGGGGGCGTTTCGAGCCCAGACTCCGCGGCGCGCCTGCAGGAGTTGTGTGCACCCGACAGCTCACCCCCGGGAGTGGTGCCAGTGCTCAGCGCCCACAGCCCCTCGGTGGGTAGCGAGTACTTCATCCGCCTTGAAGGGGCAGTACCTGCTGCTGGCCATGACCCGGACTGTGCTGGCTGTGCTCCCAGTCCCGAAGCTGGCACTGACCAGGATAACAACTCCGAGGACAGCACCGCCACTTCTCTCGTTATGGAGCCACTGCTGGGCCACGCACCTCCCTCTGGGGGCCTGTGGGGCTCCTGTGACCACCATTCGTGTAGGAGGCAAGAACCGCCCAGCCACTCACGCTCACCCTCTCCTGGGACCCCGATGTTGCCGGCTGAAGACATAGACTGGGGTGTGGCTACCTTCTGCCCACCCTTCTTTGATGAGCCATTGAGTGCCTCTCCCTCTGGGAGTCCTGAGGCTCAGCCATCCCCCAGCGACGAGGAGCTGGAGGAGGAGAAGGCCGGGAGGGTTGCTCACCGCGGACACTGGAGCTCCAATGTGTCAGCCAACAATAACAGCGGCAGCCGAGACCCAGAATCTTGGGATCCCGGCTATGTGAGCAGCTTCACAGACAGCTACAGGGACGACTGTTCCAGCCTAGAGCAGACCCCACGGGCCTCCCCTGAGCTGGGCCACCCTCTGTCCCAGGAGGATCCCAGAGAATTCCTGCCCGGGCTTGTGGTAGCAGCCTCTCCCGGTCAGGAGTCAAGCCGCTGCTTCAGCCTGCTCCCTCTGTGTCCTGCCAAAGGCCTGGCACCTGCTGCTTGTCTGGCCACACGGCCCTGGACAGAGGCAGCTGTAGGTGGGGGTGAGAGCCCCCAGCTGGAACCCAGACTCGCCCAGGAGGCCGAGGGCTCTGCTGAATCCCAGCTATCCCTTCCGTCTGTCCCCTCCCCATCTCACGAAGGAGCCTCACTTCCTTCAGAGGAGGCGAGTGCTCCCCACATCCTGCCTGCCTCTCCCACACCCGCTGCTGGCAGCTGGGTGACTGTCCCTAAGCCAGCCCTTAGTCTGGACAGCTGCGGCAGTTCTCTGGGGCAGGAGGCACCCAGCAGTGAGGACGAGGCTACGTCGGGAGTCTTCACCGACTTGTCCAGTGATGGCCTTCACGCTGAGAAGCCAGGCATAGTACCAGCCTTGCGCTGTCTGCAGAAGCAGGTGGGGACCCCTGATTCGCTGGACTCTCTGGACATCCCGTCCTCAGCCAGCGATGGTGGCTGTGAGGTCTTGAGCCCGTTGGCTGCTTGTCCCCATGCCGGGCAGCCCCGTGCCGCGGACAGTGGCTATGATACAGAGAACTATGGGTCTCCAGAGTTTGTGCTCAAAGAGGCCCATGAGGCGAGCGAGCCTGAGGCCTTTGGGGAACTAGCCTCAGAGGGTGAGAGCCCAGGGCCCGAGACTTTGCTCTCTGTCTCCCTTGGTGGCCTCAGCAAGAAGAACCCCTACCGAGACTCTGCCTACTTCTCGGACCTGGATGCTGAGTCTGAACCCACCTTTGGCCCTGAGAAGCGCGGTGGGGTCCAGGACTCCCAAAAGGAGCAAGACCTAAAGAGCCCACCTAGTTCAGGGCATCAGTCTGGGCAGGCTTTTCCCGGGCCTGAGGTGCCCAGGGAGGCCCCAGCTACTAACCCCAGGGAGGTGCTGCCCCCACCACAGCAGCAGGAGGAGTCCTTACCGGATGGCCCCAGGCCAGAGCCTCTTGGGGCTCAAGGCCCAGTCGAGGGGCAGCCTGGACCCAGCTCTAGTCATTCCAAACGCTTCCTGCTGGCCTCAGTCCCACTGAGCTCAGAAGACAATGGCGTGGAGCCCCAGGACGCCCCAGGGCCAGCCCCGCTCGGGAGGATGGGAAGTCCTAGCGTGCCCAGATCCCCACTCTGCCTGGCCCTACCTGGCCGCCCGGGGGCTTTGGAGGGCCGGCCAGAGGAGGAAGAGGAGGGCAGTGAGGACAGTGATGAATCTGAAGAGGAGCTTCGATGCTACAGCATCCAGGAGCCCAGCGAGGACAGTGAGGAGGAGCCACCCGCGGTGCCTGTGGTCGTGGCTGAGAGTCAGAGCGCCCGCAATCTGCGCAGCTTGCTGAAGATGCCCAGCCTCCTGTCTGAGGCCTTCTGCGAGGACCTGGAGCGCAAGAAGAAGGCCGTGTCCTTCTTTGATGACGTCACGGTCTACCTCTTCGACCAGGTGGGCTGTTGCCGCGGGTATGCACGGGGCTGGGAGAGGGTGGGCAGCCCAAGTCACACGGTGCTCTGCCCCTCCAGGAGAGCCCCACCCGAGAGACTGGGGAGCCCTTCCCCAACACGAAGGAATCACTCCCCACGTTCCCGGAGGGTAGCCCCGGCTCACCCAGTGCCCCGGGCCTGCCGCGGCGGGCTGACCACTTGCCCGACAGCTCCACTCCTGAACAGGGTGAGCAGGTGTTGGGGGCCAGATGGTGACATCACTGTCACGCGAGGGCTGGGTTCAGAATGTGATGTCACCTGAAGTGGGGGCTGGGAGGTGATGCAACGAAAGTGACGCTGGGGCCTGACTTGCAGGCAGCAGGTTCAAATGGGATGATGAGTTCCCACTGGTGCCTGGCAAGGCTGCCTTGGTGACTGCACTGGACCCAGCGGACCCCGTCCTGGCCGCGCCCACCACGCCAGCTGCGCCCTTCTCACGGTTCACCGTGTCTCCCACGCCTGCCTCCCGCTTCTCCATCACTCACGTATCCGACTCAGAGGCCCAGTCGGGGAGAGGTGAGTGTGGCGGGGCTGAGGTGGAGCAGAGGGACATTGTGGTTGGGCATCCATAAGGGGCGTCGGCAGGGGGAAATTTGGTGGCCCCTGGTTGCTGGACATTGCCCTCTTAACAGTGGTTGGTTTCTGGCCTTTGGGAAGACACTGTGTCCAGGTGCACTTGGCCTACGGCCT
>NC_022014.1:83128656-83160518 GCF_000317375.1 Microtus ochrogaster | reverse complement strand
GGCTGCCCATCCTCTGCCCAGTCTACCCTTGCTCTGCTCTTCTCAGCCCTACCCTGGCCTCCCATAACTTACAAGACCAATCCGAGCATGGTGGTCATTAATCCACTGGCTTACCTCTGGTTTGAGGTTCTTGCTAGGTGTCCCTATCGGGACTGTGCCCAAGAGGTGGTGCCATAGCCCACACTGTCCAGTCATGAGCCCCCTCCACTTCCCGCACCCAGGCAGGCTCCTCTCCGCCAGGTTCCCCTTACACAGTTTTGACAAGCTCTTTGCCTACTCCCCCTGCCCACGCACACCTCTTCCCCAGTAGCCCTGGCTGTGGTAGGCAGCCTTGAGAGAAGGACCTGCCTGTCACCCTCAGCCCTGGCATGGGGAGGTGACTACATGACACTGACCATGACACTGACCATGCTCTCTTTGTTTGGGCCTCAGTTCCCTTTGTTCAAGGACTGGGGGGGGAGGGGCATTTGCTAAGCATTGCCGACTCTGGATCAGGGTGACATGGGGAAGAGAAATGGGTCCATCTCCTGCCCACCCACAGGTCCACCACATTAGAGAGGCCTGTTGGCGAGCCAGGCGGTTGCAGGGGTGGGAGAACCTATCTGGTTACGGCCTCACGTACTCACACAGCGCCCCCTTTACCAGGCCCAGCAGCAAGCACTGGGGGCCGATGCACAGAGGCTTGAGGCCCCGGTAGTTTCGCCCTTCGGAGGCTGGCGTCACTGGAGCCCCTGCCATCCTGTCCGGGCAGCAGCAAGGATGGTGACTGGAAATGAGTGGGGACCACCGACCCCCCCACAGCTTCCTGGAGAAGCAGGTGGATGAGAGGCCTCTATCTAGCCCTGGACGTGTGGGGCCGTGATCCTCCTGTGCTACCTGACGAGAGAATGTGTCCTGAGTGGACACCGGGGTTTGCTGCTAGCCCCTGGACATACCTGAAGCCCGAGGGCCTATGGGTGTCTGTAAGCATATACATGCACACTCAAGAAGGGCCCCGACCCCTAGGTGGCTCTGCACTCCTGGGCAGACCCCCCCCATCACCTCCCTGCAGCCACTCTTCCTTATATGGCTGGTGGTGGTGAATTGGCCTCCAGCCAGGACCATGCAATCCAAGGGCCTGCATGCCCTGTTGGCTACATCCTGCCTCGTGTTCAAAGGACACTTGGCCAGGTTTCAAGGCTTTAAGCCTACAGGTCCCTTTTGGGTCCCCCACATTTCTTACTTGGGTCTAGATTTGCTCAGAGCAAGGTCCGACCCCTGGGCTCCAAGCCCTTATCTCAGAGTTTGTGGCTGGCTCCCCTTCACTTTGTCTGCAGAAGCCCATCCCCACAGGGGCCGTCTGGATGTCCTGGCCTAGGTCCTGCTGCTTAACAGAGGCTTCCAGGCTGCAGCCGGACGGCCGCAGAGATGCCCTCTACAGGGTAGTGTGGGCACTCTCCCTCACAGAGTGGAACCCTGCCCCATACCCTGGCCAGAGGAGAATAGGGTGTACCCTACAGCCACTGTGGGGCTCCTGCCTGCAGGCAGGGCTGGGAGAAAACAGGGCTGGGGTGGGCTGCACAGGGAATATTTTTTGTAATTTGCTGGAGTGAATGGAGACGGGGTGATTCTAAGTTATTGTTGCCAAAGACCTGTAAAGTGTATCGTCGCTTTGGGGGCGGGGCAATGGGTTTTGTTTTTGTTGTTTTTAGTTTGAGGCTTAGGATGCTGGTGCAATGATTTTCTTGTTCCTTGTTTTTTAAGAGAAACCAAGCTAAGAAAAAAAAAAAAAACAGCCTCTGTGCTTGGTGTTTTCTTTCCGGGTCTGTAGCTAACACCCCCAGGGGGATGGCAGATGGGAACCCTGCAGTCATCTCTGTTCTTCTGCCCCTCAGCCCTCTCCTGTCCCTCCAGAAGGTTCTCTTAGGTCAGATGAACGGGCACCTTGCAGAGTAGTCCTCTGCCCACCCTAGCCTGTCCTCAGGCGGCAGTGGTGGAGGGGGACAGGGGACTGGACTCCCCGCTCCTCGCTCTGCCCTGTGGGGGACTAGCCCGTGTGCCCATGGTGAGCAGGCGGCTCCAGAGGTTCCGCCTGGGTCTTCTCTGCACCCTAGAGCTCTTGCCATTGACTCAGTTCACCGCACTGCTCCAGACAAAGATCTGATGCGGTCTCATAAGGGCCTGCGTTTTAACTGAAGCGGGGAGGCAGAGGGGAGCTGGGCTCGGCCTGGCTCACCTCTAGTGCAACAGCACAGCTATGCTCATGATAAATCACCCTTATAAGGGTGCAGGTGTGCCCCACCCTGTTCCTGGCCATGCCCCCAGGCTAACAGAACACACCGCAACAGGTGGGTACATGTTTATTGACCGGACACACATGTGGGCTAAAAAATTAAAAATAAAAAAAATTCAGCTTGGGAGTGGGCCCCCTTCCAGCTACGGGCTGACAGACTGTCCTCTTCTGCATTTGGAGGTACCCAAGGCTCCACAGTTGGGGTCATAGATGCCTGCCATCTAAGTGCTGGCCCTCTGTTGGGGCACATCCATGGCCAGCAGACTTGACCTCCTGAGGAACACCTGGGATCCAGCCCAGGCCGGGCTGACGTGAAGCACTGTCAGGGAGTGGGGCAGGAGTGTCTTCTCCGGTTGCCCTGGGTGGCGTGGGTGGTGGACGCAGCGGTGGACAAGTAGCAGCCCGTCAGCTGAGCAGAGGGGCTGATCTGTCGTTGGTCACCGTCGGCTTCAGATGGACGTTGGCGAAGGGATTCCTGGGGAGAGAAGAGCAGGTTCAGTTTGGACAGGCGCTTTGGCTAAGCTGTGCCACCGAGCTACTCCTGAGACCCCCAGTACTAGACCCCAATGGCTTATTCTTGGAGCCAGGCGGAGCTGGGTGCCGTCTCAAGACCTGTTAGCCTCTAGCGTGACTACCCACTGACACCTTACATGCTCCACGCTGGGTGGCAGAGTGGGCATGATGGTGAGGACCAGCTGTTCCCTTCCCACCTCGGGCTGGAAGTCCTTAAGGAAGTAAGCCCCCACCCCCAGGCCGAGCCCAAGGAGTGTTTCTCCCGTGCACAGAGGACACAGCTCAGCGGGTCACACAAACCAGCCCAGGCATGCAGGGCGCCGCAGGAGGCACACTGTAGACACGCAGACACGACAGACACGAGGTGCACGCGCCCTGACTCCACAGGCTGCGGATGGACACCACGGCCACTGCCTTGGCCAGGCGGCAGTTTCCTCTCCCTGAGTGGTGGCTGAGCCACCCGAGTGCCCCTCCGGCCACAGCTGACGCACGGGGACAAGACTCAAGACAAGTAGCGGGAATGGAACAGATGAGCAGTAATGGGCTGCGGCAGCCCAGCCCTCCCGGAAGCCTGTTCTGCAGTCCCTGTCAGGCCTGGGAGGACCCGCTCAGGTGGGAACAGCGCAGGGCAGTAGGTGGGAGGGGCCAGGCAGCTCCACAGTGACAGCACGGATGGCGTGTGAACACGGGGACTCGCGAGGCACAGGACTGCACTTCCAGGGAAGCGTGCTTGGCTCTACAACCATTACCTGGAATGTCACCTCTGTGCCTGGTGGGGTCTCAGAAGCCCAGGGTGGGCGAGCAGGCTCTCCATTCAGGGTCCCCAGGAAGACCTCATAGGTAGAGTCTCGCCCTACATTTTCTTGAAGATTACATTTTCTACAGATCTGAAACATTCGAGCTGTGAAGGTTTGAAAGGTGGAGCCCGGGGAGGGGGCAGGTCGCTGCTGGCTGTGGGCTCTGTTGCTGCTCACCTCTGCCGAGAGCCAGAGGTTAGGGACCACCACCTGCTCTGCCTGCAGCTTGAGGTCCGCCCCACGCCAGGCTTCTCTACTCTGCATGCCCTCCCTGTGAGACTGGACCCTGCCATCGCGGGGAGGGTGCTAGCTGCAGGCTCCGGCATGGCCAGGCTGTCCTGCCTCACTCCACAGAAGGGTTCTCAAGCCGGGCAAAGGCAACAGCTCTGGGGAGACTTGGAATGAGGACAGGTCTTTCTGTTGAGGGGTTGGGACAGAGCAGAGCAGTGAGCAGGTCCCAGGGCAGGGTTATCGTGGGACCAAGCCTGAGCAGAATGGCTGAGGTATTCACAGAACATGCCCGACGACTGCCCACTGGCTCACATCCTAACTCACGGAAAGAGTCATCACCAGCTAGGACCAGAGAGGAAGTCCAGACCCAGAGTGCCCCACCCAAAAAGCTCTCTGTTCTTAAACACTTTCTTTTCTCCTCCCCCAAAGCCACGGGGGCAGTTCAGAGCAACAGAGAACCATCCAGAGACGCCAAAAGCCAAGGCAAAATCTTGCTCTGCACATGTTCTAGTTAGCAGAGTCCAGGGACACGCTTCCTTTCAAGGACGCTCAAGGGAAATTAACCTGCAGGGGACAGGGCCAGCACATGGTATGCCTAGCAGCGGCTATCACCAACAGTGGGAGGACCCGACAACAGAGCCTACACCAATAGAGAAGGAGGACCAGGCATCCAGGCCTGGGATCCGGGAACGACAAATGGCGTTTATGCAGGATGGAACCGGCTAAGGCAGAATGGTGAGGCACCAGCTGGGTAACCGCTGGTGCCAACTCTCTCCCCAGCTCTGCAGACAGCCATCCACGAAACACACTGTGATCAGAAACCTAGAGAGGCTCAGCTCCCTCATCAGCACAGCCTGCCTTCCCCTTCTTTGTTTTTCACGATTTTCCTCAACAACCATGGGATGAGAGGCTGGCTGCCGCCAAGAACAGTCCTGCGTATACCTGTGGGCTTACATAGGACTGGGTACCCCCAGAACCAGGCCAAGGGTGGTAGCAACCCTCCTGCAGTCCTAAATTCAGGGTGAGGCTATGTGTGGACAGACACCCCTCAACCACAGGTAGCTTCAGAATACCCCTTCACCCCGGCTAGGTGTGCTGGAAAGCTAGGGGACTATGGCCGGGGAATGTCCGGGGGCCATGTGACAGCACTGTGCAGAGACTCCAGATCCATTCTGTTCTATGTCTATTGCACCCAAGTCCCAGGCCTAGTGCACACGGGACCCGGTCCCAGGAAGAGCTGCTCCAGCCTCCCTGAACCTTTCCCCATGCCGCTGCAGGTGAGGATGACATGGCCCCTAACTGGGCAGGAGATGCAGGTCTCCCAGAGAACATCTTGGGTGTGCAGTTAGAGGCAGGAGGGAGGAAGTGGCCGGCCCAGAGTCAGCCAAGGGCATCTCACGCTCTCTGCAAATGTCAGCGGAACTCAACTACTGAACGCACACTACACAGATTCCCATCTGCCCGAGTGGCCTGGCTGCCCACAGGCCGGGACATGCCACTGTGACCACTCCTGTTAAGGGACACAGGTCCCGGCTTCTCATGCCGCCTGTCTGTGGTGTGGTGAGGGAATAAAAGCTCCCTCCACCGTGGTGGGCAACGTGGAGCAGTGCCCTCTTCCCTGCCCCAAGTGGCCCACGTTGGCCCACTTCTCCAGCACCAAGGCACACAGGCGGCCTGGCCAGTGTCTTGCGGCCATGTGAGGAGATGGAGGGAACCGGAAGAGGTAAGAAAGATTAGAAGGCAGAGGTCCACGTGACCCTAGGCCCGGGCTTGGTTCAGCTGTGGCACTCAACAGCTGGACTCATACCCACCCCCCACAATGCCCCAGGAACACCCAGGTACAAGCTCAGTGATTGGGGGTGGCTGTCCCCCAGGCCACCCTTTGATTGTGACGAAGCACCTAGCAGGGAAGGGGAGGATAGACATGGGCCAGCTCCGTCTCTGGCAGCAAAGGCAGTCACGGGGCACAGTTAGAACCACAAGCCTCCAGGCAGAAGGAAGGTAGGGGAACCACAAGCCCGAGGAGGGAACCAGCGGAAGGAAGGCCCAGCGCCCAGAGCAGACAACTCTGCAGACCCCGGGGCCCTGCCAGGCAGCAGATTCCCCCTGCAGAGGCTGTCCTGATTCAGGCCAGAGGGTCCAGCCATAGCCGCTGCAGGTGTAGACAGATGGGCCCAAAACCAGGTCAACTTACTAACTCTAGTCAGGGGCAGCTCAAAATCTGGCCACTTCGACATCAACACTGTAAGGAAACACAAGGCTTATTGTCAAACTGGAGCAGCGGACGCGTGTCTAAGGACCCTGGGAAGCAGAAGGCCAGACAGGATGGACAACGGGTGGAGGAGGTGTAGGCTGCCAGGAAGGGACCTGCAGTCCTTGGGGACACAACTCCACCTGCTGGGCAGAGAGGGGGGAGGGGGCTCAGGAGTTAGCCAGCACAGGCTGAGCCTGCACCAGCCAGGGTGCCATGGAGCCGGCCAGCTGGGGTGCACTGAGGTGCGGCCTGGTCCACGCAGCCCCCACACATGCCGGGGAGCTGGAAGGAGGCACCAGACCAACTCAGTGCAATAAATAAAACCTTTATTCCAACAGTTGACTGCAGTACAGGGCACAGTTTGGATTTTTAAAAAAAAGGAAAGGAAAAAGGAAAAAAAATATTTTTTAGCACTTGACATCTTCATACAGGTTTGCTGTTTGTGTCTACATTCATCCATTGCGCATGGAATCCCCTGGATTGGAAACTTTTAGCAAAATTAGAACAACACAGAAAGTTCTTTACACAGGTCCAAGTTCTGGCTGTGTTTTCCTTAAATATAAAACAGGGTCTGTGTCTGAGCTGCTGCGGCAGACTCGACCAGCCACGCCCTAGTCCTCGGCAGGCTTGTGGAAGGGTTTTGCTAACCACATCAGAGGCGCGTCTGCAGCTTCCCAAGGGCTCCCGCCAGGTGCAGGGCTGAGCCCGCTGGGCCTTGGGCTCCACAGCCCAGAATTCAGTGTGTGAAGAGACAAAACCAGTAGCCACTGAGTCCAGTGTGCCTGTTTCTAAAGTCACCAAGACACACAAAAGATGATCGTGCCTAGGAGGAGCTGGGCCAGGGCCTGCCTCTCCCCTGGCCCTCTGCAGCCCAGGGGCAACAGGGCCGTGACTCCCTCAAAGGCTGGTTATAGAGATGATTCCCCAGAAGTGTGTGTGTGGATGGATGGGTGGGGTTGGTCTCGATGTCTTTGGAATGTCCGCATGTGGCCGGGCAGCACCTGTTCTTGTAGCTCCCGCCAGGGCACCGGCACGAGGCAATGCCACCCTGGGTAGGGGCGCCGCACTCCATTCTACATATACCTGCCCAGCCGGATCTGCCAAGGAAAGAGGCCCAGTGCCTGGCCTTGGGGTGGGCAGGGCCTGGCTGGGGGTGCAGCCTCCATCACAGGAGTGGCCAGCTTCCTCAGGAGGCTCCCCGGGTGCCCGTGTAAGCCCCTTTACTCGGTGCAGCCCTTGGAAGGGGCCTGAGGCAGGCCAAGGTCCCCGGGCCTGAGCCCCCAGGGCCCTGAGCCCCTTCCTGTCCTAGAAGACGCCAGCACTCTGGCGGTCAGATGCAGAGTAACAGTACGTACACCGGAGTCCATGCATATCTGTTTTTGTTTTTAGGAAAAAAAAATATAGTCCTTTTTTTTTCCTGTTTTTCTTTTTTTCGTTTTTTTCTTTTTTTTTCTTTTTTTAAAGGTTTTTCTTTTTCTTCAAACTCTAGACCTGGCTCATGGCCAGCCTTACAAAAGGGATGTGCATCGTGAACACCACGGGGCTAGGGCAGCGGGTGAGGACACTGCTTTGCCACCCAGCCAGCACCCGCCTGGCAGTTAATGCTCAAGACTAGGGATGCCTGTTGGGGGCATGAGCACAGGGGGCGCAGGAGCAGCACCATGGACCCTGGGGGAGTTCAGAGTCTGGGATCACCAACCAAAAGGCAGGAGCGGGTGGGAAAGAAAACAACCTGGGAACAAACCAACGAGAGCTGAGGAGGGAAACCGGAGGAGACGGGGAAGAGCTCTTCAGAGCAGCTGCCCGGGGTCAGCGTCCTCACACTGTGGACACCAGCGTGCCACTGCCACTGTGGAACAAAGCACAGGACAGCTGCCCAGGTGCGTGCCCGCCGTCAGCCGCAGGCAGCAGCCCTAGCCAGCAGCCAGGCTGTGCCCAGGGACGGCAGCTCCAGCCCTTAGTGCAGTCCTACCTGGTTCTAGGGAGAAAAGGTCTGGAGGTGGCTGAAGACCCTCCCCAACCCTGTCTCGCCTGCTGGGATGGACAGAGCAGGCCCAGACACCAAGAAGCAGCAGGATGGAGGGTGTGCTCACTCTACTTAGAAGAGAACGGGGTAGGAACCCGGGAGGGGTGGGTGGGTCCGACTCTGGTGGCAGGCTCAGGGTCAAGCCTTGGGTTCCCAAAGTAAGAAACGCCAGTTTCCAGGCCCCAAGAGAGAGGTTACTCTAACCAAGCCCGTGGTCACCCACCCACAGTCCCAACCAAGTCTGAAGCCTCTTACCTGCTCACCGACCGCGCCCCGTAGTCATCCAGACCCTGGGGAGCAAAGACAGAGCAATCACGCTGGGCCCCAGTGACTAAGACTCAGGCCCTTACTGACAAGGTTTCCCTGGCACAGTCCTCATAAAGATGGCTCTGCCCATATTGAGGTACAGGCTGGGGTCCCCAGAAAGCCGGCTCCTTCCCCACCACTCCCTATCCTCTCTTTAGTCACTGTGGCTGGGGAATACTATTGCAAGCAGCAACATGGACGTGGTGACCTCACAGATTAACAGGGACACCTCCTGGCCAGTGGTAGACTAGACCGTGTGTGTTCTCTGTACCTATGGGACAGGTGACTTAATGACATCACTGCAAATGCCTCCCATGCACTGGGGCTCCCCCAAGAAATAGTTTCTGTGGGGACAGTGAAGAGGGGTCAGAGGGGTCGCATTCCTGTAAAGCCAGGGACTTTGGTGGGCTGACTTTGGAGGCAGACAGAAAGGTGAGCAATGGGATGGATGCTTTAGGAGACCACAGATTACCACCCTACCTCACAGAGGCCTGGGCTGGCTCCGGGCTGGGTCTCCTGCCCAGGAGGGGACACTCTGGGCACGGACTAACACTAGCTGCAGAGAGCTGCCATCTCCATCCAGTGGTGGACGCACCATCCTTGGTTTTCCCAGCCTTGAACCAATCCCTTCCCAGAGGCTGGCCAAGGTCCATTACTCCACCTGGACACCCTGCTGCCACCGCATGCGAGCGCCAGCTCCAGGGTGGCTCTGATGCAAGCGAAGGCTCCAGCCACGGACATTACTGTCTAGACCCCCAAATCAGTCACAGCGCCTGAACCGCAGACTCCCTGGAGGGAGCCCTTCCAAAGCATCCCCGTCCCTCTAGGGCAGGGTGGGTACAGCCAAAAGGAGGATCTCCTCTGCTTCACACGTGACTGCACACCCTTGTCTTACTGTCAGCAGTGTGATTCTGGGACACCATGATGCTTTTCAGGTGGCCCAAGAAATGGACATAGTGGGCTCTCTTTCTTTCCCCGTGTCCAGGTAGAGGTAGGGCCAGATGGAGTCATAGACAAGCTGCTATCCCTTCTGCCCAAGGCTAGAACAGACCGACCTCCTTGGCACGGGAGTCCCAGGTTCAGGTTTGTAGGAGCCACTGTCCAGCCCCACGGGTCTGTCCTACACTCAAAGCCAGACCCACCTCGGACACGCTGACTGCTACCTGCACAGGGGTTTGCCAGGGACCCTCCTCAGGGCCTCGAGGCCTTAACCAGCCACCAATGGCCTTCCACTGACTAGAAAGCTCTGGACAGCAGCAGAGACACCTAGCACCCTGCAGCCTTCAGGGAAGGAGTTTGAAGCTCTGATTCCCTGGCCCCCGAGGTCCCCAGGTCAGCCAAGCCCACTGAGCAGAAGGGTGCTGAGTACATCAAGTCTGGGTAGGAAGTGTGGCTAAAATCCCAAGCTACAGAGCCTCTGTCTCAGGCCTGTCAGCGGAGAGGCCCAGACACCAGTTAGTACCAGGTGCCAGGCTCCAGGCCCCAGGGCTCACCTGAGAGAAGGCAGGAACCGCCACACTGTAGGGTCTCTGCTTGAAAGTGCCAGCCGTCTGAGTGGGGAAGGCCCGGGAGGATGTGCCGTAGTCGGGGGGAGGAATGGCCAGGTCATCCTTGTCCAGAAGGTTGCCTGTGCTGCTGCTCTTGCCCTGCTGCAGGCTGTGGGGACAAGGGGCTCGGGCTGGCCAGTGTCCTCTGGAGATACCCGTCCCTTCTCCAGGCCTCGCTCAGCTGCCCTGGGCTGCTGTCAGCATCCAGTGACACTCTTAGGTCTCCCCTCCCTGCCGAGTTTCCCTGGACTGTGTGGACAGATGTGGGGGAGGGGGGAATGGCCAAATGCTTTCTGGGGAAGCCCTGTGACAGGCAGCCATTCACCTTTCCAAGAGCAGTGGGGATTCTCCAAGGGTCAGGAGACTCTGAAGACTCAGGGGCCCTCCAACCCCGCTCTCGGAGGTAGGTAGTGAGGTGTGGCGAACTCACGATGGGCCAACAACTGCCCCACACTGCACCTGTTCTTCCCAGGGCTCTTGGGATCCCCACCCCCCAGAACACCCCCTAACACCACATCCCACACCCTCCCACGTATGATCTCAAACATAGAGCAGGGCCTATGAGATGGCGCCATAGAATCCCTGCCCAGTTTGTTGCCCAGGGGCCTTGCCTAGCCAGTACACTCACCTCATGTGCAACCTGTCACTTCCATCGCTGTCCAGGACCCGAGTGTAGGAGAAGGGAAACCAGCCCCGCCTAGAAGAAAGGCCCCAGGTGAGAGAGCCCTATTCTATATAGAATAGAATCCATTCTATAGGCTCTCCAGATGCAGCATAGTGGCCCCTGCTGACCGCTGTCAGACGCCGGGTCCCACTGGTTCCAGGGAGACCGTGATGTGACTTGGCTGGAGCTGGCTCTGCATCTGGCCCCAAGGGTGAGGCAGCCTAGCAGCTCTGTTTGGTGGAGCCATGGGTCTGACCACCTGTACCTCACCCACCACACAGCCCACTACCATGATGGGTCCCGCTCCAGACCACCGGGACAGAGGCGACACAGCTTCCTATTCCTTAGAGACCTCTCGCAGGCTCCCTGCCCAGTACGCAGCTGCCACTGGGGCACAGCAAAGCTCAGTTTATGCCTCGATTTGGCCACAGCTGCTTAGCCATATGGGTCAAAGACAGACCCAGATAAAAACTACTGCTTTCCCGGGGACGTGGGCCGCCTCTGGGTGGTACCAAGACTTGGTGACATTGCCGCAGGCTATTCAGGCCTACAGGAGAGTTTGTGGGGAGCTGTCTCAGCAGGTGGTCAAGTCTGCTCTGCCACATATTTTAGGGAAACCATACCTAGGCTCCCATCTTGAATATGGCCAAGTGTGCCACTGTGCACACACATTCAGAAAACCGTGTCCTGTGCCAAAGAATGAGCATTCATAGGGACACAGAAGTAACGGGCAATAAAGATGGGGTCAGTGGGGAAAGGCCCTCTGACTTTGCCACCCCCACGCCCCCTGCAGGTGTGCTCACATCTTGGTCTTCTCGCTCTCGCCGTAGTGCCAGCCGTCGCGGGCCTCGGGAACCAGCAGCGTGATGAGGTCGCCCTCCTTGAAGCTCAGCAGAGTGCTGTTGTCACCGGCCGCGTGGGAGAAAATGGCCTTGACCCGCATGCGGCCATTACGTTCGAGGCCAGCTGCCATGGAGCTCGAACGTGGCAACGTCTTGTTCTCAGCTGCCGGGACAACGGGTGTGTGCGTGAGAGGACTGTTCACATCGGATGGAGCCGGGATACAAGCATTCACAACTGTCACGGACCAAACACAGGAACCGTCCCATGGCCAATGGAAGCCCCCTCCACCCTCTAGCCCGTCTGCTGCAGACGGGGCTCTGGTCTCCTCCCACCATGCCACAGTTTCAATCATGCGTAATCAAGCTTGCACATGCGTAACATACCCGTGCACAGGTATCTGTAGACATGCACACAGGCATATGCACATACATGCCATGCAGAAACGTGTGTTCATATATATACCTACACACATACTCCCACAGCCATGCACACGCACACGCACTCACAAGCCTTGGTTCCTCAGCCTAGCACCCTTGGGCCCTTACTGGTGGCATAGCTGTTCTTCGGGGTCACGCTCTTGCGCACGGGGAGTGTGTTGGAGTACGAGTCACTCAGCTTGCTTTGAGACTGCGGAGGAGACAGGGATTTGGGCTGGGCAGCCTTGCGGTCAGCCCAGGGGTTGTAGTCCTCGCTGTCCGGGCCTGCGACGCCATTCATGACAGGTACATTCTCCTGAGCAGACATCCGCTGGAGGAAGAGGCAGGGGCAGGGCGTCGCTGGGAGCCAGCTTGGGAGTACCCTGCACCCACCACAGGGGCCTGGGCTCAGCACACTGGGCTTGCCCTTTAGAGAAGATGCCGCCACCCCAGGCAAAGGGACTCCCCCCCACCCCCCGTAAGCTTTTGAAGGCCCAGGACTCACCCCCACAAATGGTGCCAGCTCAGGTGGCACTGGCAAGGGTTTGGCTCCAGGAATGGGGTCTGAGATGACCAGGTTGGACTTGGAGGCTGACAGGGAACTAGGGAGGATAGAGCCGTTGCTGCTGGCTATCTGCTGCATCAGCTGGACGGCACGGTCTGGAATCTTGTTGGGGTCAGCACAGGCTTGCTGCCACAGAGGCAGCTTCTGGGCTAGCAACTCCTTGCCCTAGAGTAGAAGACACAGGACAGGAAGGGCGTCAGTTGCAGCCCAGGTTCCTGCAGCGGGGCACAGTCCAGAGGTGTCTCTCTGAGCAGCACCACCTTGCATGCATGTGGTCTGTCCTAGCCCCGGTGCTGTCCTTCATCGGTGGTCCCCCAAAGGCCATCTGCAAGGACTAGTGTCTCAAAGGGGATTCCTGCTAAAGGGCCTGGCGAGCACTTATGTGCTAGGTCCCCGAGAGGACACCAGGCCCTGTTCTTGAAGTGCCTCCTCAGGGGCCGGGGGGTGGGGGGAATGGACGGGCTCACACAGCCAGCCCTTTGTAGACAAGACTACGTAACGTCAAGGAAAGAGCCATCTGGCAGGTGTGAGGGGGTAAAAACTGGAGACAGGACAGAGCTGCCCAGTCATGATCAGGCCAGGAGGGTGGAGATGTGCAAAGGTGGCCCCTGTCTGGGGCACATGAAGGCCTATCTCGTGAGTGTACAGGATGCACAGAGGGTGAGGGGGCATAGACACGACACTGAATTCTGCTTTAGGCTTTTGTGTCTACTTGAAGAGACTCAAAGGCTTGAATGGGCAGTGCACTGTGCCTGGCGTCTGGGCACAGGTGAGGCAGCCCCTGTCCCTGCTACCCATTAGGACAAGTGGGCCTCCAGGGCGGTAGTGCTGCAGACGGTCAAATCCTTTCATCCTGGGATGGCCACACTGGCAGACCAGCATCAAGACCCCTGTTCAGAGCCTGTACGCAGCCCAGCGTGTGGCCAGCTGCCCAGATAGGGAAGTTAGAGCTCTTCTTCCGGCCACAGCACAAAGTCTGGTCCCCACTAGAGGGCGCAGATGCCGCTGCCAGCCTTAAAGCTCTGTGCTGGCCCCTGCACCAGGCAGTTAAAACGCCAGCAGCTCTGGGAGTGGGGAAGTGGGAACTGAGGGCACAGTAGGAAGCAGGCACAGGCAGCGCTCTCCCAGGACACAGGGGCAGTCCTGGCCTGGCTGTGTACCTGCCTCTAGCAGTCTCTGGGCTTTTCCTGGTGCCAAAGGTCCTGAGGACCAGAGCAGAGGTGGCAGGGTCATGTGTGGGAAGGACATGTCAGTGTGTATAGTGCCAGTTTCTAGACCACCTTCCCTCACCGGGGCAGGACCCGGGTCTCCATGGTTAGCTGGGCTGCGTAATCACACTAAGCTCTTTGAATGTTCTTGAATGTTCCAGGGGACACAATCTGACCCCAGTTTATCTCCTATAGATATAGTAAATGATGGGGTTCCACGCACCCCAACATGTTTCCAGCAAGAGTCTATCACCTGAACATCCCCTATCCCAGGGGGTTATGTCAGCCCTCTCCCAGGCCCAGGCCACATAGCCAGGGGCTCGGGGCAGCCCATCCTGGAGGAGGCAGCTCCTCACAAGGACTTGCTTTGTTTAGCAAGGCTGGGCTAGGTCTTGGAATGTGGCCCAGGAAATATGTGTGTGTTCTGATGGGATAGGCTGTAAACAGGGAGAGGGAACATGGGGTGTCTAGGGGGGGCCCTCATTCGACTTAGTGGAAAGAGGTTGGTTTCTCAGGGGCTGTGGAGGAACCAGGAATGCCTGAATACATGAACCCCACCAAAAGCCTAGTGCTAAAGGCACTGAGAAAGTGGGGGCAAGGAGGGACTCTGAGGACACCCATGTGACCAGTCTGGGCTCAGAAGAGGCCATCTGGAGCAGTGAAGGGGGGGACCTACAGCTGCCTAGGAGGTGTGGTGTGGGATGAGGGTGACCAGTTCCATGTGGGGACATGGCTGTCTATGGGACTATGGCGGCTGGCAGACATTAAGTCGTGCAGGTCAGGATGTCAGGTGACGTGGTCCAGCCTCAGAGGCCAGGAGTCGTCAATATGAGAGCCCCGGCCCAGAGGCCACCCAGGTGTTCAGATGAGCAGGTAACAACGAACACTTTCAGAAGCCAGGAGGGCGTGGGTCACTCCTTCTCAAGCTGCCACCAGTCAAGCTAGACCTTGACTGGAGCAGAAAAGCCAGGCGTGACTTCAGGAAGGCCTCAAACCTACCCCACTGCGAGTTTTCCTTAGCAGGCAGTCAGCTGCAGTCAACCAAAATGCCCAGCCATTTCTAATGCAGGTCTTCAAAATGCCATGCCCTCTGACCCGGCAATTCTCCCTCTAGAAGTCTGTTCCCCAGGCTGAGGTGCACAAGGATGCTCACCCCAGTGTTACAGACTTCTCTGGGAGCTCAGACGCTCAATAACACTGTCTGGGTCCATGACCAGCTAGTTCCCTCCTGCAAATGGGGCCAGTTGCACAGAGCAGGCAGCGACCATGCAGCCACGGCATCAGCTCACCTTGGAGTGGTAAGCAGCGGAGTTCTTGGCCACGGCACATTGCTTTTCCACCAGGAAGCAGAACCTCCTGCGCTCCTCAGTGAGTGCTGTCTTGTAACCGTCAGACACGTAGTTCTCCAGCTCGCCCTGCTTGTTGCTGATGGCATCGATGTACTGGGGGCAGAGGGGACAGGCCGGTGAGCTGAAGGCAGATTCTGCTTGGGTTTAGTTATGCAATTAAGCCTGCAGGCCACTTTCGGCATGACTGTCCATGTGGCCCAGGATCTTGTCTCCTGTGGAGGACCCGGGTGACAGACCTCTGGGTTGATAAACACACAATGTGAATACCTATACATGCACATGGAGCAGAAGATTGACACTGGTGTCTTCCTTGATACCCCATTCATTGAAGCATGGTCTCTCATGGAACCCGGCGCTCCCCAATTCTACTGGTTTAGCTTGCCCTGGGGACCCTCTCTCCACAAGTGCTGGGACTACAGGTGTATGCTGCCACGGTCACCTGGCATTTGTGAGGGTGCTAGGGATCAGAGCTGTGGCCCTAAGCCAGGCAGTGGTGGCGCACGCCTTTAATCCCAGCGCTCGGGAGGAAGAGGCAGGCGGATCTCTGTGAGTTCGAGGCCAGTCTAGTCTAAGCAAAAGCTAGTTCCAGGACAGGCTCCAAAGTTACAGAGAAACCCTGTCTAGAAAAAAACAAAACAAAACACAAAAACCTACAACAAAAGGCATAGGTAGTGCTGCCTGCCCGTATTCTCAACATTCCTGAAGGTCTTCTGAGCTATACAGGGGGTCTGAGGCTCACCTAGATATATGGGACCTTGTCATTCTTAGACCAACCTATCAAAGAAAGCGCTTCCGCCGCTGAACTGTTGACTTAATGACTAAAAAGCGGTTTCTCTCAGTTATGTGTAGTTCACAATTTGAAAGAAAGTCTCAAAGTAGATACAAGCCATCCTCACCGAAAGAAAGTACTGGTCAAAGAGCCACAGTGTAGCCGGGCAGTGGTGGCGCACGCCTTTAATCCCAGCACTCGGTTGGGAAGGGGGGTTGGCAGACACAGGCGGATCTCTGTGAGTTCGAGACCAGCCTGGTCTACAAGAGCTAGTTCCAGGACAGGCTCCAAAACCACAGAGAAACCCTATCTCGAAAAACAAAAAAAAAAAAAAAAAAAAGAGCCACAGTGTAAGAAAGTCAGCCATAGGGAAAAGAAATCAGGAAAGCACCCGTCTGAGAGAAAAGCTGTGGTAGCTGGTGTTAGAGCCCCAGGTTAGGGGCACATGCGGGTTGCACGCACACACTGGGCCCAGTTTTCTTTGAGTCCTTCCTGAGATGGGAAGGCACACGCACCAGTGGCAGGTCAGTCTGGAAGGAACACGCCCACCCCTCGAACTTCTCTACTGGTCTTTCCAGGACAGCCGGCTGGAAGGGTGTGCACCCAAGGCCCTGTAGCAGCGCATGGAACTGTTTAACCCAACTGTGATGACTGAACTGCCTGAATGCCAAGAACAGACCTATTCACACACAGGTATCAGCCGGAATTGTCCATTACAAAACACCGAGACACCTCTCCAGTGCACACCCTGCACGGGCCCCACTAAGGCTGAACTCCACCAGCCCGGAGCAGAGAGCTCGGCCAGCCCTGCTGCCCAGCAGCAGCTGTTGAAGAAGCGCTTCCCGGCATGGCCATCTTCCAGCAGGGGGCAGGCCTGAGCTGCCAGGGTGCTCACAGCTGACTCACAGCCACCTCGGAGCTCTGACTCAGCGTGGGTGGGCGGCTGAGCCGTGGGCGACAGAGGGGGTTGGAGCAGGCTGTTCCCTTAGCATCTCCCCACACAGGGCTCAGCTGGAGGGACAGAAGAGGGGGAAGCCCAGCTGGGTGGGGGCTGGTCTTCACCGTGGCCACTGTACCAACTCTGCCTAACAGGCAGCAGGAATCTCTCCAAGGTCAAGGCCTGCCACACCTTTGTCACCAAACCCACCCGACTTGCAGCTTCTGCCCCTGTGGCCCCACGTTAAACTCCAGCCCTCTCCCCTAACAGGACCAGCCTGAGTGGGCCCTGAGAACAGGTCTTGGTCTTCTGAGTAGCAACAGGGCCCAGCCACCAGGTCTGCAGGGTGGGACTTTCTTTCCCTGTAAAGAGAGATCAGGATCCTGTGTGACAGCGACTTTTCTGCCTGACAGTGGGTTCTGCTGCTGTGATGGCGGAGCCATTACCTCCTCTCTCTGTTCTTCCTCTCTCTCCTCCACAGCGTCAAGTACTTTTCCTCTGGTTATGCAACATGCGCCTACCAGGGCTTCCTGCTCCCTGAACCTCCCCTGCACTCCAGGGTCCTCTGGGAAGTAGGGGGTGGGGTATTCAGCCTTGTTGCCCCCAGAGGAGCTGTGTTGGGAGGGACTCCAGGGAGTCCTGGAGGAGGCTCAGCCTGGGTGCTAGCTCCTTCCTGCACTTCGGGGAAGGCTGGGGAGATGAAGTCAGGCATGACCAGGGTCAGGGAGGAGGGGGCTGCTCTCCAGGAGGGCAAGGCCAGCACTGGCTTTCCTGGGTCCCACTCATTCTGCCCCAGCCCAGCAACGGTCTGGGACTTGGGCACTCTGGCCTTCAGGGCTCAACTAGGCTGTGAATAGTTTCTAAAATCTGACCTCAGGCACAAGGATATGGATACAGACAGGTGGACATGGACACATACACGTACACACACATGTACATACATACACACACGGACACACACGAACACACACGGACACACACATGTACACGCACGCGTGCGCAGGACACAAGCACTTGCAGGCTAGCAGGCTCTCCCGCTTGGTGGCCAGCTCAGGAATGTCCAAAGTCCTTGAGGCTAGGGTGGATCCTTGGGCCGCCTCCCTCCTCCAGAGCCTTCTCAAGGACAGTAGCCGGGAGGGCTCAGCAGAATCTAGCTAAGGTTCTGGCTGGGAGGGAGAGAGCCAGGTGATAATCTGCATCATTTCATTCTCCAGGGGACTTCAGAAAGAAGCTCCACTTGGAACTGTCACCTAGGACAGCAGTATAAACCAGGCCACGGGGCCCCCTGGGTCTCCCTGCCCCGAGAACAGCACCTTCCAAACTGAGGCTGAAGCCAGCCCACCACTGGCGGTTTCTGGGTTTGTAGGTTGCACACTACCTTCACACAGAGCATTCGGCTCCCTGGGGTGCAGGGTACTGGTATGGGGCCCGCCCTCATTAGTGGGTCTGGCAGCCGGGCAGTTAGGAGAGCACGGTGTTTTACTTTGAAGATTTTCACTTACTTATGAACCCCCGGGATTAAATGTAACCGCACAGGTCACGCCTGGGCACTTAGGGTTGGTTCGAGGAAAGGGGAGACACCGCCCCAGAACAGTACATAGGGACTATGAAGAATTCCCAGCTGGGAGGCAGGGAAGAGTCCTGGACCACACGCCCGTCTGGGCTGACATCATCAGCTCCAGTCCGACCTGGGAGAGGAGGCATCAGGCAGTAGCACGGCGAAGCCTGGCAGTGACAAGTGGCTGCCACTTCTGTCTAGGAATAACCACCGACTTCCCTGACCTCCTTTTCCAGGCCACTGACTCCTCACAGACAGACCACAGTTTTACTAGGAAGATCCTGGAAATCTGGGCCAAGTTAAGTGTCCCTTTGTGAGGAAGACGGCAGAGGACAGGGGACAGGCGGTGGCTGCCCTGCAGGTCTCCGAGTCCCTTGACTGGTGTTGTGGACGGGGCACTCTGGTGGGGTGGAACTTCTACGTTCTCTGGAAAGCACAGAGGACAGAACACAACCCCAGCCTGCACTGCCAATGGCTTGGCATCGGGCCATTTAAAATGGCATTAAGCCTGTCCCCACAGTAGCCAGGCTCCTGCTGTCCCCGCCCGCCCCACGGTGCGGCACAGCTCCTTGCTTAGCTGGGTGCTATGGAGACGGCACTATAGAAACGCCCAGCTGAAAGCATTTGAGACCCACAGAGAACGGTTCCCACTTAGTCACCCGGCACAGCAGCCCTGTAATCTGAGAAGGCAGAAGTGATTGGAAAGTGTGTCTCCTCTGCTCCAGAGCCAGCCTGTGACTCAGAGGGGGGATGGATGTTCTAGAAAAATCTGAAATTGCTGTGGTTCACCCTAACCCACTGAGGCTTTCCCACAACTGTCGGATCCCTGGACTGCCCAAGGTTCCCTAGGGCCCGTGAGGAGTTCGTGAGGCTTGGTCCCACTGTTACACTGGGGCCAGGACTCCCAAGGAGATAACTCAGAGCCCCCGGGCTGTGCTGGGGAGCTGACACTCCATGTTGTCTGAAGCAACTGGAGAACAGAAGCCAAGGAAAGGCCTTCCCAGTTTGAAGGGCCTGGCATCCAGGGCAGTGGACAGAGCAAGCAGATTCTGACCATGGGAGGACAAGGTTGGGGCTACTGTATGTGGGGACTAGCTATTCTAATGGGGACATATTAGTCCATGCAGTGACTAAAACACCCCCAAAAGTTAATGTGTTAGAAACTCAGTCTTCAAAACTGCCTGTCAATGGAGCCAGGTGGTACAGGCCAAGGCTGTCCCTGGGAGACCCCAAGGGATGGGTGTCGGTATGGGGTGGTCCCCAGGACCTGGCAGCAGTACTCATCTGACCATGTGATGCTATAGGGTGAGACCACCTTGGGTGCCAGGCCTGCACTTCCCCACTGTCTGCCGGAGCAAGGGCACAGGCCTGTGCCACATCAGACTTCGGCGGGCCAGCCTCTGCTATTGTACTGTGAAGATCTCTGCTGCGGTTATTTTATCTTTACTTTGTTAATTATACAGCCCTTTAAATAGAAAGAATTGTTCCCTTCTCTCAGGCCCCTGGAACAGACAAACCCCACAGAGGGACGCGAGTGAGAGGTCCGGAGGTGTCGAGCCACCAAAGTGGCCCCTGGGTCTAGACCCAGGGATCCCTGTGGGAGTACTGTGGACACCCCACCCCACCCCACAGGCAGGCACCCACCCAGGACCTTGACCACTCCCCCTGTTTTACACAGCTAGCCTGTACCTGCTTACCTCCCCACGTCAGCTCAGGGAGGACCAAGGTCAGCTGGCTTGGACAGGGAGCCTGGCATGCTCCCTACCAACAGGAGGACCCTGTACTGACAGGGTCAGGCGGAGGAGCGCTTCCAGAGCCTTCCCCAGGGTCAGACCCGTCTCAGAGTGTCTTGGATGGGGTCAGGCCTACCCACAGCCAGTTGCTTCTCTCTGGGCTCTTACATGGTTTCTGGGGCTTTGGCACGAAGCTGCGTCTCAGCCGTCTCCCTCAGTACTCAGTACTCAGTACTCAGTACTCAGTACTCAGTAGGCACAAGGGTGTAGGGAAAGACAAACTGCCGCTCCCCCCCAGCCCAAGCCCAGCACACACCTAAGGCAGCACACCGGCAGGCTCTGCCCAAGTGTCTCCTAATCCCCGTTTCCCCACACGCCATCTGAGGGACAGGAAGGCAGGGTCACCTAGCAGAAGAAGCAAAGGCCGTGCTACACTCTCAGAGGCTTTGTAGACAGCCTCCTACCTGTGCCTGTCTTGTTCTAACAAGAGCTAGGTTGGGGGAGGAGTCAAATGGGCAAAGGCAGAAAGAATCAAGGCCTGAACACGACGGCACACCCAGTTCTGCTGGCTGGGAAAGGGTGCCCGTGAGGGACACGTGGAGAGAGAGGCATATGCAAGAGTCCCGGGATACCGGCTGGTTGGGCGACACTATGGAGTTAACGGAGGCTTTGCGGCTACTGGGCCAGCATGGCCCTCACCTCCACCTCATCCCTGGGGGAGGAGATAGAGGATACCAGCCAGGTAAAAGAGAGCCAGGCATCTCTCATATTCTGGGGCTTCTCTCCCCTATCACCTCATGGGGGCTGAGTCACCCCCCAGTTTCTGAGATGGTCACCGTACCCCTTTCCTACCTCACATGTGCTTCCCGATGCCTGATGGCAATCCTACGGTGACGGAATGTGTTGGAGGGAAGGGCAGTCCCTCAGGCCATGAGCGAGGGCTCTCAGAACTTCCCCTTTTCTTATAAAACTACCCGTCCCAGTTAGTGCCCCAAATGCTTCTGAGCTCCCATTTTCTGACCTATAATTAAAATTAGTTTTCTCTGGCGCTCTCAACATGCAAGTTCAGTTCTGAGCAATTCTCACCTGCAGACCGGACAGTGCTGCCGTAGGCGCCATCCCCTGTGCCGGAGTCTGGCTACCTCACACCTCCCTAGCGCCGAGCAGTCCTGTCCCCTACAACATCCGTGTTCAGTGACCACCCTTCTGGTATGGTCCAGCCTCACTGGAGGCCATGAGCGAGGTCAGCACAGGGTGGGGCTGCGTGCCCGGCCAGCACTCCCAAAGGCTTGGGTCTGTCTCTGTGAGTTCCTGATGCCCAGCAGCCTCGGGCTTGCCTGGGAGTTCCTGTTCCCAAGAACTCTAAGAACCCCGCATATGCAGCCGGGCTGTGTCTGCTGTGTCCCAGGCGCCAACCACACCAGGGACCCTACTGGTAGATCAGTGAAAGAGGGTCTTGGGACATTCTGCTCACTTCTCAGGGACGGGGAAGGGAACCATGCTCAACAAGCACAAGCCCGCGCATACCAAGACCAGGGCTGCTGGGACCAAGGTGGCCAAATACATGCACCCCCTTCTCCAGCGGTGGCTGTTGTTGGGCCCCCAGCTTTGGTAAGGCTTACAGATCCCAAGCTGGGCCTCTGTGCCTGTCCCAGGATGTCTTCCACACAGGAGATGTCCACACTAGCCTACATTTGACTTTCTGAACCTGAGATTTACCATGGTCTGACCCTGCTTGGCTCTGGCCAAGCCAGTGAGGGGCATGCAGAGTGGAGAAACCTCAGATATACAGAGGGCATGTCAAGGGAGCGGGGAAGCCCTTCCCAGGCTGGAGCAACAGGTGGACCTGGTCAGGGCCTCTGTTTCTATGTTTCTTGTGGTCTCAAGACACACTCAGGCCATCCCAGAGCGTGGGGTCAAGTCCCACTTCCCGGTTAGCTTATGAAGCAGTTCCAGCAGCCCTAGACTAGAATCCTGCCCTCACTCAAGGGCAGAACATGGGCGTCTCTGCTAATGTTGCCAGGCACCTAGAGGTCCAGTGGACATAACATTACAAGAGCCAGCAAAGACCTCTGAGCCCCCAGCTGACTAGGGCTCAGCTACTTGACCCACTTGTGGGGCATCTTTGGAGGAGTTAAAACAAAACAAAACAAAACAAAACAAAACAAAACAAAACAGGAAACCTTGAGAGGCAAAGGATCTTTCTGTAGTAATCAACACCTGGCTAAAGTCTTTAGATCCACAACAACCCTTGTGAGGCCAACCTGGAGTGATGGGCCTGAGCAGGGATAGGGCCACCATGGAGGGTCTAGAGCTGGCAGAGGAGTGGGGTTCAGCTCAACTCACATGCTCAGATATTTCCTTCCCTTGAAGGGGAAGATGCTGCCATGCCGAAGAGCCTCAAGCTCCTGCTTAGCTGCCGGCAGCCACGCTCTATACATAAGTCAGATGGACCCTTGGCTGTTTGCAAAGCACTGGGAGTCGGTAGGACCTGCACCAGGGCAAGGGTTCTCAAGTAGCCTGATTTGCTGTAGCAAGGCTGACAGGATACTCCAATATGGCAGTCAGTGCACCTTCACTGAACTCAGAAGAACCAGGGCAGCCATACACCGAACATTCTCTACTCTCAAAGGTATGAGGTGAGAGACACCAAGAACATCCCTGCCTGTTTGCTTGGGCATCAGGAAAACAGTCAGGGCTGGTGGTAGCACAGCCTGCACACAGCTAGATGAGGCAGACGAATTCAAGCTCATAGACCTGTTTTGAGTTGAAAGGTGGGCAAGCTCCCCCCACTCTGAATAAAACCCAGCTTCTCTATAGATCCAGGTGTACAGACAGAAATGGCTTAGAGGCAGAGAGCTTGCCTCACCTATATAAGGCCCTGGGTTCAATCTCTAATACCCTGCCCCCCGGCCCACAGCCTGCCAACAGCAGCAACAATTCATGTAAATCCAAACCGACACAGCCAGGTAAGTACAGGCCATCCACTGAGGGGCCAGAGGAATGCAGGGCGTGTACAGGAGTCAAGAGGCAGCTGAGTAAGAGCCCTGGGACTTGGGCAGAGAGGGGCCTGGCAGAACTCTATGCAACCACGCTCTGGGACAGGCCAAAGGGGGCCTTGGATAAGGCTGAAACTAGAAAGAAGTTGGCGTGAGACACCTCCAAGAGAGAAAGCCAGGAGGCACCCAAGCCCAGGGTGCTATCACGGCCTCAGCACCTGCTTGCAGTGGACTCACTGGGAGGCCACCCTTCCAGTCACCTGAAGCCCAGAGCCATGCTCTCTCACTGTCTCAGGCAACCGAGGTTGGGCAGGAAGTCACTGTCCTTCCCCAGTGCACCAGCATCTGCTCTGACCTCTGAGGACACCTACAGAAGGGGCAGGAGCACCTCGTCCTGTCAGAGCTAAGCTGATGTACTCGGACGCGGGAGCCTGAGGGGTAGGCATCTGAGTCTGGGGTTACACACGTCTACCAGGAGACACCGTCATACGATCAGGATGACCTCCCACGGCAGCGGCAGTTCCAGGGAAACATGCTGGGTACCTACAGCATCCTCACAGGTAGTAGGAGCCGTGATTCGTGTATGTGAAAAAGAGCGATGAACTCATGATCAACAGTAGGGAAGCCATGGACGGCCTTGGAAGCCGTGCAGAGATGAACTCATGATCATCAGTAGGGAAACCATGGATGGCCTTGAAAGCCGTGCAGAGATGAACTCATGATCAACAGTAGGGAAACCATGGACGGCCTTGAAAGCCATCCAGAAAGTCAGGCACAAAGTCACATGGTATGACTCAGGGGCTAGGAAGCGAAAGACCTCACCTTGCTCAAAACCACAAAGCCCATAAGTGCTGAAGCAGGGTAAGATATCCAAGTCTCTTTCACCACCTAGCCTCTGTCAGGTCAAACCAGGACCCACTGGGGAGGTGGCCACTACAGCCCCATGGGAAGCATGCACCCAGAAAGTCCTGGGCAGCCCCTGAGGGCCGGAGTATACAGTAGTCAGCAGGCCTTTCTACTTGCAAGAAAAGGCCTTGCCGGTGCCATACAGAAGTCCAAAGCCACAGCCACAGGCAGCTGAGGGGAACAAGCTCTACCCTTGGCTCTGTGACCACAGCAGAGACTGGACTGAGTTTTTCTCGAGATGGTTGACATTAGTGGGATGGGGAAGAGGAGGCCTGAGAGAAGGAGAAGGAAAGCAAGAGAGAAAGGGGGGAGATGAGCTCTCTGAGCCACACCTGAATAAGATGGAAACGGAGCCTGCAGCTCTGGCCTTCCCTGAGTCTCAGGATACCCTCAGCGAGGCCCCAGTCACATTGCAGCTTTAGATGGAAACTCACAGTGATTTCGCCCCAGCGTGGGCTGCCTGGGCAGCGTGGGCTGCCTGGGCAGCGTGGGCTGAGAAGGAAAGGGATCCGCCACCCTTGTGAAGGCAGGCCACTCAACCGTGGACGGGAGAACACTGACTTGGCGAGGAGAGACTGGCGGATTCGTGCTCAACATGGACAGACCTTGAAAACAAGCTCGGTGCAAGAAGCCAGACTCAAAGTCACGGTGTGACTCAGTGGCAGCTGATGTCTAGAACACGGAGATCCACAGAGACAGAAAGCAGGTAGGTGTTCTCGAGTGGGGAGAGTAGGTGATGGGTGGGGGTGGGGGCCATGGGGGTGGATGCTGCTGGCTACGGGCTTCTTTTTAGGTTGGTAAACTGCTGCAGATTGGTGCGATGGTTGTACAGTTCTACCGATCTACTAAAGCCTGTTGTACTATAGGTTTTACGTGTATTCTATAGTGTCTAGTGTCTAAATAAGGCTGTCACCAGGGGGTAAACAAGGTAAGCCCATCACCGGGCTGCTAAACTGGTGCCTCGAAGGTTCCCTCTAGGTTGTGTGCTCACAGATGGAAAGCCCTCCTGTATGGCCCATGCCTGCACTGAGGAGCCATCCCACTTGCACACACCTACACAGACCACACCTGCACGGCCTGCACCTGTATGGCCTACACCTGCATGGTCCATGCCTGCACTGAGGAGCCATCCCACCTGCACAGCCCGCACCTGCGTGGCCCACACCTGCACAGCCCGCACCTGCATGGACCACACCTGCACAGCCCACATCTGCGTGGCCCACACCTGCACAGCCCACATCTGCGCGGCCCACACCTGCACAGCCCACATCTGCGCGGCCCACACCTGCACAGCCCATACCAGCACTGAAGAGCCCGCTCCCCTCTCAGGCAGCAGGGTGATGTCTGTTGGCCATCTGAGAGTAAACTGACAAAAGGCACCAACAGCTGGACACTGATGAATGTCTATCTACTCCTTAATCCTGCAGCTCACCTGAGGAGCTGTCCACAAACAACCCCAGAAGGCTCACAGTGCCCCCTGTGTGACAGCCTCAGCCTGAACATGTCCTTGGAGGCAGCCATGGACCACAGAGGGTCATTAAAAATACTAACAATGTAAGCTGGGCGGTAGTGGTGCATACCACTGGTTTATCCCAGCACTCGGGAGGCAGAGGCAGGCGGATCTCTGTGAGTTTGAGGCTAGCCTGGTCTACAGAGTGAGTTCCAGGACAGCCAGGGCTACACAAAGAAACCCTACCTTGAAAAACAAACAAAAAACAAATACGGCTCGGAGCTGTACTAGGTTGATAAAGTGTTTGCCCTGCAAGTGTGAAGACCTGAGTGTGGGCTCCAGAACCCACATTGAAAAACACACAAATAAACCTAGGTCTATATTTGTAATCCCAGCACTGGGGAGCTGAGACAGGTGGATCCTTGGGTTCACTGGTCAGTCAGCCTAACCTACTTGACAAGCTTCAAGTCAGCCAGACTCTTAGAAAGAAGGCGGAAAGAGTCTAAAGAGGAATGACCTAAGGTTGTCCTCTGGCCTCTGCACACACATATATGAATGTGTGCCTGTATATACATGTACCTTCACACACACAAACACATACAGGTAATCAAAACAAAGACCCGGGACTCAGGAAAATGTGCCTGAGGTGGAAGGCATCCTGTTGCAAAAGCTGTACGTGTGAGATTGCAGTGGCAGGTTGCAGGAACCGCAAGCTTCCTGCTATGGCAACCCCTTCCCATGAAGAGTGCCGTCCAGGCCTGCTCTCTTGTTTAGGACAGATGGACTCAGGGCAGAATCCCCCATGGGCCTGTGAAATTCCCCATCAGGAGTGCATGTGCTTAGCGACAACTCTCCTAGGCCACCTTGGCATTCTCAGCCCTCCCCACTCCCCTGGGCCCAGGGGGAGATGCCAGGGGCACTATGGGCGCAAGAGGAAAATCACATGTCTTGGGCAGGAACGTGCCTGGGTGGTGGGTGCTGTCTGATGCTACAGGTAAGAGTGGGGACCCCAGGCCTTGGAGCACACCTTGTTCCCTCCAGGCCCTGTGCTCCTCTACAGACACTGGGTGTCCTGCGGTACACCTTTTTATCTGTGCAGCTAGGCCTGCAAGAGTAGGTGAGGGGTTTCTCGGCCTGCTCAGCTCAGGACACTGTCCTAGATTCTGACGTAAGTGTCAGTCTGGCCACAATATCCTACACTCGATCAGCACGCAGCACCTGCAGTGCTCGTGAAGGGGCAGAGAAAATGGCCGTGAATCTGGCCCTTGGAAGCCTCCAGGTCCATCTGCCTCAGATGACCTTGACTGACCAGCCTGGAGTGGGTGATCAAAGATTGGTTAGAAAAGCAGTCTGGGGTCTGGCTCCTGGGCAGGAATCCAAAGGGGTCAAGGGGAGGGTTAGCCTGAGCCTCTGCATGGTAGCCGAGAACGTTCCCATCATCTTTGCTGGGTTAACCACCCCTCTGGCTCAAGGACTTAGGCTGTCACTCCAGAAATCCAGCCCTACCGGGCGATGGTGGCGCACACCTTTAATCCCAGCACTCGGGGGGCAGAGGCAGGCGAATCTCTGTGAGTTCGAGACCACCCTGGTCTACAGAGCTAGTTCCAGGACAGGCTCCAAAGCCACAGAGAAACCCTGTCTTGAAAAAAACCAAAAAACCAAAAAAAAAAAAACAAACAAATCAGAAATCCAGCCCTGCCTTGCCACACCTGGGGGCTTCCCCCTCCCTCGACAGACACCTAGTGAGCTCATGGGCGGATAGGGAAGCTCTTCCTTGCCAAGAAAGGGGCATGAAGCCACAGCTGCAGCCTGGGGTTTTATGCGCCCATGTGCTGGCAGCTGCCGCCCTACCTGCAGCTCCTTGTCTGAGTACTTCTGAGGGTTCTTGCTCCCTTGGCTCTTCTTGCGGAGCTTCTTCAGCTCTGCCTGACACTTGTCCAGGGCATCACCTTTGCTCCTCTGTTCCGTCTGGTACTTCTTCAGTGCAGCCTGGGGAATCACGATACAACCGTGGACGCCTGTGAGTGCTGCAGACCGCTCGATGTCCCCTCCTCCATCCTCCCCGCTCCCTAGCCACAGCAGGTTCCCGCTGGTCAGAGTGAGGCAGGAGCCACAGCTGCAGGCCTCCTCCTTGTCTTCCTCTGGCAGATCCCTAACCTCCAAGACCGAAATCAGACCTGGAAGCAGCCTGTCCTCATTCCCTGGCCCTAACAGTAGGTGCAAGGCCATAAACTTGGGTGGTGGGTACTACAGCAGCCTGGGCTGAGGGGCAAGGACAGTGAGGCACAGACAAGGCACTCAGTGGGTCCTACGGTACAAGCCAAGGGCTTATGACGAGAGGCTGAGAGGCAGGGGAGCTGCACATGGCTCTTCTCTAGGCCACTAGGGTGGGAGTCCAGCTAGGAGACAGATCCCCAGGAGAGGCAGAGGCAGGCCTGGCAATGGCGGCCCAGCAGGCACGGCGCAGGCTGTACTTACACTCAGGTACCTGGAGTCCAGCTCTACCTTCTGTTCCAGCTGTGTGAGCAGCTCATTGTGGAAAGACTTCAGCTGGAGGCAGGGAGGGAACACTGTTAGGCAGCTGTGAGACACGTCGCAGGCAACGGGAGCAGAGCCAGCCTGGACACGGTGCCATGCAGGCCCCAAGGAGCCAGGAGGCTCCCAAGGGTGAGGATGGGACAGGAGTCTTTCAAGCCTGGACACCCCATTTCCACCACCCTCCCTCTGATGGATCATTCAGGTAAGGGCTGAAGGAACTGAACCTGAATCAAGAGAAAACTCTGACTTTGCCACCCATGAACAGCAAGACCGGGGACCTGGCTAGGGCTATCATCAAGGCACTAGTGACCCTTCCACGGCTGACCTATCACAGGTCCCCGTGGCCAACCGAGCATGAGGCCCTGATTTCCTTTCTTTTCCCGGGACCCCAAGACACAGTCATCTTCCCGGCAGATCACTGTAACTCATGTGACCTGTGTTCCTGTCTCTGAGTGTTGACCGCATAGCTCCGGAAGTCCCAATAGACACACAGATAAAGCACATAGCCAGCCAGTCCTCTTCAGCTGAGGACCCAACTGCTCACCCATGTCTGCTCCTGGAAACCCAAGGTGGAGGTCCCAGAGGCCACACTCACCATCTCTTCCAGCTGGTTCTGGATCTGCCGGTGGACTTCGGCCATCTGGAAGAGGACGTCCCCTGGAGGAAAGAAAGTGGGTTAGATATTTCCAGTCACTGAGCCTACACCAGGACTAAACACGACACCACAGAAGGTCCGTGACTCTAGACAGAGGAGCTTCTGGAAAAAAAAGCCCGGTGGGAGGGGAAGAAGGAACAGAAGAGTCTAAAATGATGAGGGTTAGAGTCTGAGCTAGCGTGCCTGGCATCCTTATGGGCAGCTCAGGTGTCCACATGGAAGCACACACATAGGGCAGGGACATGTGGCGGGAGGCCCTGTGCAGACAGGCTTTTACCCGCGTGCATCACAAACGGCACCTGCACAGACCTCACACCAGCCAGTGATGTACTGAGCCACACACCAGGGCAGACACACCTCCTGTGCAAGGCACAGGAAACCACCCTCTCTGACCCAAGGCCTCACTGCCAGTTTGCATGAGAAAGGCATTCTGGGCCCTGGGTCCTCAGCTGGCATGAGTCCCAGGAGGACAAAGTGGTCTCAGAGCCACTTGCCCTGGAAGAATGTGTCCTTTTGACCCGTGGTGTCAGCCAAGCTGGTGGACTGGTGCTGTGGACCAGCTTGGCAGGGGTGCACTGGGCATGGCTACGGTTCCATAAATGTTTCCCCAGGACACCAATGCTTGGGGAACTGATGTGGCCTGGCCTACACGTGAAGGGTAGACTGAGGCAACAGGTTCAGCAGTCAATACCATCCGGGGCCTTTCTAGCTGGGACATCACTTCCCTGGGGCACACATTCCAGGCTGGACTAGTGTCTGTTTGCCCAGCTGAGCTGAGCCCCGATAGTCTACAGAGCCAACACTAAGCTGCCAATAGCCACCTCCTGCTTTTGACAAGCACACAACAGAAGAAAGTGGAAGGGAAGAGCCTTGAGCACCAAGGGCCCCACACACTTTCCTTTAAGTCCAACAATGACCAAATCAGGTCCCGGCACTTGCCTCCCACTCCACACCTAGGGATGACGGCTCAGGCCGGGCAGGCAGCAGGAAGGGTCGTGGTTAGGAGCCCTTGACCCATTATGTATTTCCCGTTGTCAAATGAGCACAAGTTTCCCGCTCCCTTTCTTTTTCCAGGGGCCTGAGACCCCAAGTCATGCTCAGCTGGCCACAGGAGACATGTAATGAATGGGTTGGGCACACAATGCCTCTAACCAAGACCAACAAGGCTGCCTGCCCTCTCTGCCCCGGGCCATCTTGCCTGCAGGGCAGACTCTCTCATCCATCTCCTCCTGTGTAGAGAAACCCAGTAGTCTAGTTCCACTTGCCTGCCTGGCAACTAGCTGGTAACTTTTGGGGGAGTCCGGGACCCTGGCTGGGTGCTATGGACAGACACGGAGAAGGAGGCCCATGTCTGTGTCTGGAGGCTGGAGTGTATGCTGCTAAGCTGCTCCTCTGGTCCTGCCGGGCGCAGGACTTTTCTCCCCAGGAGTCCCTCTTTGTCATCCACTGTCACCAACTGGAAACCAGAAGAAATCCTCTGACAACAGAAGCCCTGGCTGGAGGGTGCCTTCCTCTGGGACATCAGTTTCCCCTGGGGAGTTCATCTGGGTCTGGGGAGGCCAGATTCTTGGGGAACCCTCTTAGGCCCATGAGCTATTGTTTTAATTCCAATGACCACAGGGACACTGAGCACTGACTGAAGATCGGGCGTTGCACAGATTTCCTACACCAGTTAGCATCGCGTGTGAGGCCACACCAGCCACCATCAGTAGCAAAGGACTCTCCAAGTCAGCAGGGTGGGCAGTGGCCAGATCTACGACTCACCATACCAGCCCCACACCGCTTGCTGACCACCGCCCTGCAGGTCATCCTTTGTGGGCAAAGGGCAAACACAACAGCTGGCGGGAGCTGTGAGCAAACCACCTGAGTCACCTGGATAAACGTACCGTGGATGCCAGGGGTAAAAACAGCACAGGCGTCTGCCCGGCACCACGCCCTGAGTGTATGACCACAGACCTGCATGAAGCCTAACACTTATGGCAAGGGGACAATGACCACCCCAGAAACTGCATCCCTGTCATAACTGTGTATGGCCAATAGGAAGCTGTGGTCACAAAGTCAGTGACAACTTATACACCGAGTGTCAGGGCAAGTGGCCTCAGGTTTGCCAGACCCCTCTAAAGAGGACGGAAGTCCTACTCCTGGCCCACTCTGGACCTGGACTCCCTTGTGCCTGAAGGGACTGAGGACCATAGGGGACAGAATTTATTGTGAAGGAACCTGGTCCCTTATCGCTGCTAAGATAAACAGATGAGGCCAGGGGAGAGGTGGGGCCATAGGCACGGTCCCCATGGGCACGTGGCCTTGGTTGCCACCAGCACACGTGCCCAGGCATGTCGACCGTTCAGCGGGTCACCAGGGCAATGTCCCACATGCTCAGAACAGGGCTCGTTGGAAACCTAAAGCCACAGAGCTTTCTACACTCAGACCAGAAGCCACCAGTGTGCAAGCAAGAAATACAAGCCCCCGAGTAGCAAGTCCTAGGGTCCTTCGTGTTTTTCTGCATCTGTAAGTTCCACAGGATGGAAACCCACTGCCCCCAAGACAAGGAAGGACCCAGAAGCACTCTGGGCTTTGCTTATCATGTTTTCATGACTCAGAGGGTCTGGGGTCTATCTCCTGGCTCTTAACATCCCAGACACCTGGGAATGAGCTATAACTACACCCAGGGGGAAGCACGCGACCACGATGGGTATGCAGTCTGGCCTGGCAGGGGAACCCACCTGAGTCCCTGGCAGCACTGGCCTTACTCTCTCACTTTGGATTATGCCCACTCACCCTTCCTTTGGCCTGTGCGACCAGCCCCTCAAAATGGCTGTGAGGTCTACACAAGGAGGAACAGGGCAGTGGTGACCAAGTGCTTAGCTAGAGATCTCCTTATAGGTTGTTGCTCTTTCCTCTGGCCACATTCTTTAGGGCCAGAATGACGAGTCAATGTCAAGAAACAGAGAGCAGTGCAAGTCAGTCCAGGAACCTCGGAAAGTGGTGTGATCAGACAGCAGATCCTTACAGGGAACTCCTGATACCCACGGGTGTGTGAAGGGTCTCATAGGATTTTGTTTTGCTGATGGGTGTCAAGCCCAAGAGGACAGCAGTTACCGCTCCATCTGGGATGTGTCAACACTCAGACACAGAGCAATGTCCTGATCCACTAGAACTCTCAGTTCAGAGCCCCAGCTGGGTAGCCTGTCCCCACCCCCACATATGGTGGGTATGCATGCAGGGGCCCACCTAGGCAAAGGCAAAGAACAGGGTACATGTGTGCATGTGTGTGTGCATATGAGAGAGAGAGAGAGAGAGAGAGAGAGAGAGAGAGAGAGAGAGAG
>NC_022014.1:83076120-83128556 GCF_000317375.1 Microtus ochrogaster | reverse complement strand
TGGTGAATTTTAAACTGCATTTTACAGGCAGCTGCAGGAAGCCACGTGCAGTAGGGCCTGAACATGCACAGCCACCAGCACTTAACCCCTGGAGTACCATGAGCACAACATGCAGGAGAGGCACAACTAGCCACCCCGAGCACCCCACTGCAGAGGGGGAGTCTGCAGCCAGGGGTATTGATTTCTGCCAGAGGCCACGAGAAGTTTTGTCCATTGGCCCTTGTGCACTTCTTGCATCTGAAGGACTGCAGGCCAGGAGGGACAGAGAAAGAAGCAGGGCTGGGCCCTCATTGTGGGCTCTAAGATCTCCCACCCTCTCCTTTCCCAGGAAGATCCTTCCAGGTGCGGTGTGCTACAAGGAAGAGGCTTGCTTCCTTTTAGAAAAAGCTGTTTTATTGTAATGATGTTGGGGGTATGTCCACACGAGTGGAGACCAGATGAGGGCATCAGATCCCTGAGGCTAGAGTTACAGGCAGCTGTGACCTGCTGACATGGGTGCTCAAAACCAAACTTGGGTCCTCTGTAGAAGCAGTATGGACTCTTGACCACTGAGCCACCTCTCCAGCCACGGGAAGAATCCACCCATCTCCTGGGGACCTAGAGTGCCAGGGCCACAGCACAGGTGGGTCCCAAACTTGAAAAACCGGATCAGATTGGGAAACGAGGCCCAATGTGCCAGAGCAAACAGTGAATGAGGGAGGTAAATCTTTACAGCTGCCACCTCATGAACCTCTCTCCAGGGAGTGGAGTGTCAGCAGGGGTGACTGGCAGCAGGTGGCCCAACCCAGGGCCCTGGCATGGCAGATCCCAGAGAGACGGAAGCCCCTGGCATGCCAGGGTAGTGAGTCAGCCTTTGTGCATCAAAGGAGGGAGCAGTAACCGAAGAGGATGACACTGGGACTGGGACAGCTGGGCACAGGAGGGTTCCAGGACCCCAAGTATTGGGGAACATAGGAGGTAAGATCCCCCCAAAAGCCCATGTAGATGCCAGAGACAACATATTTGGGATAAAGTTGAAAAACACAGGTAGCCATAGCAGGAGACCACACCCTCCTCAGCCTCTACCAACGTAGAGTGAGTCAAGTAGCTAAAAGGTCAGCCATCTGAGTCACCCTGCATGTCACCCCAAAGCCTCAGTTTTAAAGATTTCTGGTACTATTAGTAACCTGGCTTCACACTGGAGGGCTAGTGTGCAATCTGGTCCACGTGGAAATGTCCCCCTTCCTAGGGGTGGGGACACGGACTGGGGACAGCCACAGTGTCCACCTGTGCTACAGCAGAGGCCAGAAAACCCGTCCTTTTCCTTTCCCTTTGGTAGCTGTTTGTTTTGTTTTTGTTTTGTTTCTGAGATAAGATTTCACATATTTCATTCAGGCTGGAATCAGGAGCAAATTCACTATATAGCCTTAGAGAGCCTTGAACTCCCGATCCTCCTGCCTCTGCCTCCTGAATACTGGGACACAGGTGTATGCAACCACACCTAGGAGACTCCCTTTCCTTGGCCAATTAACATTCTTTGGGTGGGAAGAACAAGTATCTAGGCTGCCTGACTGCTTGCACTCGCTGGCAAGTCCACCCTTTCACTGACATTAGCGTCTACTTCAGGATTCTGGTGCATACTGAAGACCAGCGGAGACATCCAGCTTGGATTCTAGGCCTTCCAGTGGTGGGCAGCCATTGTTGGACTAACTGGACCACAGCCTGTAAGCCATTCTAATAAATCTCCTTCCTCTCTCTCTCTCTCCAAATCCCTATATATGAAGTCATTCTGTAAGAGCTCTTCCTAAACCCCACTCCTGGTGTCAATTTCTGTTGTATTTAGGGTCACTACTGCTGTGATGAAACATGACCAAAAGCACCTGTGGGTTTATTTGATTTACACTTCCACATCATCAAAGTCTAACCCTGAGTTCATCATGAAAGGGATTCAGGACAGGAACCCTAAAAGGGGAGGGACCTGGATGTGGGAGTTGATGCGGAGATCATGGAGGAGTGCTGCTTACTGGTTTGCTCTTCCTGGCTTGCTCAGTCTGCTTTCTTATAGAACCCAGGACCATCAGCCCAGGGTTGCCACCACCCACAACGGGCTAGACCTTCCCTCATCGATGGCTAATTAAGAAAATGCCCCACAGGTTTGCCTACAGCACAATCCTATGGAGGCGGTTTCTCAATAGAGGGTTCTCTCCTCTGAGAGCTTGGGTTAAATTAACACAAAACTGTCCAGCTCGATTGTTCACATCCAGGGCAGCTGTGGCGGAAGGCCTACAGGGTCATGACAGCCCTAAGTATGACCTCGCGTGATCAGTCTTCCTGCTGCATGCTTTTAAACATTGTGTGTGCGCGTGTTGAGATATACAGGTATCTGTGCACCACAGGTGTGCCTGGTGCCATGGAGGCCAGAACTGGCAGTTGAATATACTGACCTGGACTTACAGATGGTTGTGAGTGGTCATGCAGGGGCTCTGGAGGGGCAGCCAGTGTTCTTACCCTCTTAGTGAGCTCTCCAGTCCTGTGATCTACCTTCTTTTGTCGTTGTTGTGAGACATGGTCTCACTATGTAGATCTGGCTATTCTGGAACTTGCTATGTCGACCAGGCTAGCCTTGAACTCAGAGATCCACCTGCTTCTACCTCCTGAGTGCTAGGAAGTGTGCCAGGCACGGTACACGTTTTTGAGGCCCTCTCAGGTTTATAGCCAGAAAGGGTACCGGCAGCCAGAACTTAGTGTATGGGCAGACTAGGGGGTCTCTATGACACCTCTGCCGGGACAATGGCCATCTGAAGACTGGAGGAACTTTAGAAGACTGGGGGTTTCCCCACACAGAGGTGGAACTTGCCAAGGTGGCCAAGGGGCTTGAACCGGTCTGGATTTCCCCTAAGAACCCTGTCCTTGTCCTTGTCCCTGCCCCGGCTACTCCTAGACTATTCTGAAGATAACGCAAGAACACAGTTCTCCCTGGAGGCTCCACATCCTCCCGGAGGGTAAACTAAGTGCTTGCTCCTGGTAACACTCTATTCATTTTGGCTTGGCCTCGCCTGGCAGGAACTGGATGGCCAAATGTTGGAATTCTGAGGTTTAGGGCTCAGTCCCGTCTGCTTCTATTCCCAACTAATTTCAGGCCGATTTCAAAATTACACAGACCCAGTGTGACACACCCAGACTGCTTGGTCCTGGGGAGCTGAGGAAAGGGGAGCATTTAAGACCAGGAGTTCAAGATCAACGTGGGCAGTATCCAAGACCCGACAGAAGAGCAGAGAGGCTTTGACAGCTACACGCGGAGCCCGAGGCTGGCTAGCAGCTGGGAAACTGAGGGACGTGGTGGCGCTCAAGAAGCAGTGCTGGCACCACTGGGTGCCCAGTGAGTTCGTAACAAGAAGGAAATGGGCTAAGGGGCACATGGCTTCCAGGGGAGTCCTCATACCTCAAGTAAGGCTGAAGGCGAGAGTCGGGGGGCAGCCTGCAGAGTCAGTGTAGGGCGCAGGATCATGAGCAAGCCCCAGTCAGAGGAAGGGCCCTGGACATGGAAGACAGTGCCCTGGAGGTGGCGGGTACTGTGGGGATGACAAATGCACATGAACAGGTGACAGAGGTGGTGTCTTCAGAACTCTGGGAAGATTAGACTTGAGGGAGCAGCCTATGCAGAGGCAGACCTCAGGCGTCTCCACCCAAACTCAGGTGCTTAAAACCATCTGGACTGACAGGTAAGAGGGCCTGTGATACATTCAGAGAAGCCTGGGAAGGCCGGCCATAGAGACTCGGAACAGAACGGGGGGAGGGGGAGCGCGGCACGGGAGGGGGAGAGCATGGGTTCTGGGGATACCTGTGGCTGACAGTGGCTGACGAGGCCTCAGGCAGCAGCAGTGGGACCTGCCTTGCTGCTCCTCCCAGTTCTAAACAGAGCAGACCTCACCTTCCACTTGAACTTGGCAGGCACCAGGAAGTCTCCTGAGACTCTGAGTGCTGGCGGTGGAGACTCAGCCACACCATTGGCTGCAGCTGCGGGTGAATCCTGGGTAGGCTGGTTCTACAGCCACTCCCAGGAGCTCCCTTGATGGGAAGCTGCCCGGAGATGAAAGGGGGGATGCTGTGGCTCTGTGACTGGGAGGCAGGCACACGGTCTCCCCACCCCACCCTCTAGAGTCTATGGGAGAGCCACAGAGACAGTACAGTGGACAGCGCTGGTTTCGCCACAGTTCCAAGTGTTAAGGCTCGCCCACTGTTCAGTGCTCCTGATGTTAAGCACGTGCATGTGATTTTTCTGAGCCAGTTGCAGAGACTGTAACTGCCTCGAGCTCAGTATCCCAGTTTGTGTCCTAGGAGCAAGGACGTCTTGCCACATCAGGACACCTTCAGTGTCCTGACAGTAGGGTCGCCACCGGTCCCCTTTAAACCCACAGAGCAGAGATGCAGCTGTTCCTGTTGCTCTTGCGGGCAAGCCAGCACTCCATGTGCCTGCGCTCTGTGCTGGGCAAGCCTATGAGGATAGCATGCCAGGGCCCTCATCTCATACTCCAGAGTGTCCCCTACATTGTATTCTCTGTAACAACTGTGCCTTAAAACACTCAATCCTGGGCCAGCTAAACAGCTTATCAGGTAAAGGCGCTGCCATCAAGCCTGACAGCCTGAGCCTGATCCTGGGGGTGTACGGAACAAGGAGACACACTCTGGCAATTTGTCCTTCCACAGCACCCCCCAAACACCTTGCACGCTTATGTGCACACAAAAATAAGAATGTAATAAAAATTCAAAACATTCAGAGCCTTACTTTTCTCTTTCAGAAACAACAGTGTTCTTATAATGTGCAGATGACAAGATGCTGCAGGGAAGGGGAACCTAAGAGACTGAGGGAGGCGGGGAATGGAGTGCAGACACCTGCAGACACCACCCAAGGCCGCCCCAGGCCCCAGATGAGGGGCTCCTGATCCTGCATGGAGAGAGAGATGGCTCTGTGGGTATAAGCACTTGCCACTATGCCCAGTGACTTAAGTTTAGTCCCCAGGACCAAAAGCAAACTTTGCTATCAACGCAGCCCAGACCCATGAAGATATCTACGGTAAAGCAGTGGTCGGGGTGCAGTGTGAGCGGCTGCACATCACTGGACTGTTGTTCTGCAGAGCTGGGCACATTCTGTGGGAGGCCAGGACTCAGACAAGAGATGCATCCCTCTCCATGTGCACTACCAAAGTCTGGGACTCACTAGTGCCATCGGCCTGGGCCAACAGCCAAGCAGATCTGCCAGGCACTTGTTTCCAGAAGGAAACTCAGGTGATCACAGGGAGGCGGTCTCCACCCCAGGCTTCCAGGCGTGGTATGAGAGGGTGGGTAAGACTGTGTGAGAAGACAGCTCGCATCACACACAAAGGGGCGGCCCAACAAGGGTCCTTGTGAGGCCACGGTCTCCCAAGCATACAACCTTCCCTAGCAGCAAGATCCACTTGCCCATCTGCTGGCTAAAGCTGTTCCCATGAAGAAGAGGGTGGTTTGAGTAACAGACCTCAATTACTACGGGGCCTATAGGGAAGAGCTGCAGGCCCTGGCAGACTGCAGGTGGCTAAGCAATGAGTGGATATTATACCTGGTTGCCAGAGTCACCGGGGCCAGGTCTCCTGATTCGGGGAAGAGGCTGGTGAGCAGGGGCTGGATGACACCTGCCTCTAATACCACAGGCACAGCACCCCTGCTGAGGGCTGGTCCTTGGACGGTCCCCTCTTCAGAGCAGCCAGAGTGGGCGAGGCATGAGAAAAAGAGTAAAGAGAAAAGAGCCTCCAGGGTCTGTAACAGCAGGTGCCTCAGTGCCCCCTTCCTAGAGGAGGTTGTGTGCTGCCCTCTGACATGCTCCCACGGGGATGAGTGTGGTGGCAAAGTTACAGGGATTTCAGCTAGATCCCATGACATGCTCATACAGTCAAAGTTCAGTGTGGAGTCTAGGAAGAACTGTCCGTGTCGTGAAGCTCAGTGCGACCCTTGGGCCAGGCGCTCTATCTGCACCTCATGGGGAGGCCTCAGTAGACGGTGGGAATCAAGGAGAGCTAAGTTTTCTTTATACCATCAGGACTCTGCCCCTGGGCCCTCCCCGGAGCAAAGCATAGGAAAATGGAGTGTCGGGGCAGACCAGCAGAACATGGCGAATCAATCAGATCCTTCCAGGTCAGGAAACTGGATCCAGCAGCTAACGAGCCCTGTGAGCCCAACCTTATCCAGAAGGAAAGACAAGACAAGCACAGTTTGACTTGGAAGCTGAAACAGTGGCAAATGGGCATCGTGCTGGGAGAGGGACAGCCTCCCTCAGGCCCGCCTTGGCAGGGAAGTGCCTGACATGCTCCCCATATCCTCAGCAAAGCCTTCAAGGGTGGAGACAGGAGACAGGCTCCTGGTAGCCTACAGACCAGGTGGGGCTTTGCAGGGCCCGGAGAGGGGGCATCTGTAACCTTCAGGTGACCCTAGCTGCCGCAGCCCTCCCGGAGTTAGCTCCAGTCCCCAGGACAGGGGAGAGCCTGAGAGCAGGGCACTCGTGCTGTGGAGTGTCATCAGGAGGTACCCAGGCACAACAGTGCCCAACCGGTGGGCACCCCTGTCATTCGGGGAGGAGCCAGATTTGGCATCCCCTCCGCAGTGGCAGAGGGGCTCTATGCCAGGGGTCAGCTGCTCAAACTTGGCTGTAAGCACACCTCCACCTTCCAGAGCCTTCTGGAGCAAATATCCATAATGTTCAATTATTCTGGTGGCTTCCAGAGCGGAAAGGCACCTCCGAGAGCTAATTAACATAGCCTGAACAAGGCCCCGATATAGAGCTCTCATTAGGTGAAGACAGACAGAGGGGGCTGCCAGGGCACCATGCTGTTAAAACCACTGGGCGGGAAAGGGGCGGACAGGAGGTGAGACAGTCAAGGGGCCCCCTGGACAGTTACTAATCCTGCCTTCCCTCAGCTACTCTCCAGATGCCAGTTCTTCAGAAGTACAGCTCCTCTCCCACCTATGGAAAGGCCAGAGTGGAATGTGGCCAGGGGGTGACCGAGAGAAAATCGATGGCTGTGTTGCCATGGTGATGGCAGCAGACAGCAGCACTTACAGGCATGTTGTTCTGAAACAAAACAAGTCCAAAGTGTCACCTGGATGTCCATGTTGTCTCAACAGCTGGACCATGGGTGCTCGGACTTTGAGAAAAGCAGGGAGAGGTAGGGCCAAGCCCAGGCTCCAGTCCAGTGTCCACTGTCCTGAGTCACTGGCCACTATTTGCATTCTGCCTGCTCAGACCCCTGGTCCAGTGTCATCCAGGGGACTGCTCTCATCTGGGAATTTTCAGTGCATCCTGGTTGGCCATGGACCACATTCTTCTGAGTCATGGTACACAAAGCAGCTATAGGCTCTCTCTGATGTGGCTGTTGCACAGAGAGACAAAGATGGTGGGACTTGATCCAACGTCCTCCCCATGTAGATGAGTGGCCAGAGACTTATCATAGCTCCAACAACATCAGGACCCCTCCCTGCCCCACTCACTAGAGAGCATCTTAGCAAGACCTGCTGGTCCTCAGTCCTGTCTATCTTCTCTTGTACCTGATGTCTGTGAGGACCACAGAGGGCAGCTGCCACGTTCCCACTCCTATTCATGGTGACCAAGCTCCTTTGGTAAAGCAAACTAGACACCAGGCCAGGAAGCTGTCTGACACCCTCAGTATGAGAGCTCAAGCTCCTGCCCGCAGTCTATTGCATTCTTTTCCGGCTAATTTCCCGAGAACCAGCTGATCAAGGGAACAAGTGTATCCCCAAAGACCCTCGTTAGCAATGCGGCTTGTCAGGCCTGTGTGGCGCCATCTCGGAGTCCTGAGGAAGCACCCCAGCGCTGGCGACCCGAAACGCACCGGCCAGGCTTGGGGTGGCATGAGCAAGTTCCTTCCTTCACAGGGCAGACAGGGACAGGCACCTGGGTCACCCGCACTCCACACAAGCTCAGCAGCCTGAAGGATGCACAGCGTTTGTGTGCTGTGTAGAAAGACGTGCTCTCGAGACGGAAGACACTGCAAACTTCTGCTGAACATCCCCCAAATCCATCCTGGGATCCAACTATGCTCCAGATCTGACAGAAGTTCCCGGGTGGAGACCAGCAGATGGACAGAGGGTAAAAGGCAGACAGGCCTTCCTGAGGGCTGCTGTCCCATGGACCATGCCTCTCTGACGACTTGTGCCCCGTGTCCCTTTCATCTTTGTCCTCTGACACTAAAGAGATGGAGCTGGAATTCTAGGACACTGTGCAGATGTTGACCGTCCACAACATGCTCATTTCAGCTGGCTAGTCTATCTGGGACAAGACCCAGCCCAGTCTCCAGGGATGTGACTGTTCTCATGAGACCTCGGGCCGGTGGTGGAATGCTTCCAATGTATACCAACATATACCAAGGGCAGTATAACAAAAGCCCACAGAGTTATTAAAAGCCTTTGGTTATTAAAAGTTTGGACCAGTTACTTTTAGTTAAATTTTTTATTATATACATTTTAGATTTATTATATATATTATATATACATGTATGTATACAGGCATAAATACACATATGTGTGCATGCAATATATATTTTATATATGTATATATGTGAGTGTTTTGTTTGCATGTGTGCATATATACACATATGTGTTTATGCAATATATATTTTATATATGTATAATATATATGAGTGTTTTGTTTGCATGTGTGCATATGTACACATGAACATCGCCAGATGGTTGGAAGTCACTGTGTGGATGCCAGGAATTGAACCCAGGTCCTCTGCAAGAATGGCAAGTGTTCTTCACTGCTGAGCCATCTCTCCAGCCCTCTTTCTAGTTTTGTTTGTTTTTTGAGACAAGGTTTCTCTGTGTAGCCTTGGCTGTCCTGGAACAAACTCTGTAGAGCAGGCTGGACTCAAACTCACAGAGATCTGTCTGCCTCTGCCTCCCAAGTGCTGGGGTTAAAGGTGTGCACCACGGCCTGGCTTCTCTTAGTCTTTTGACACAGGAACTCATGGAGCCCTAGGCTAGACTCAAACTCTTGATAATCATCCTGCTTCGGCTTCCCCAGTGCTGGGATCATAGGCGTGAGCCGCCACACCTGGATGCTTCTTCCTTCTCCCCTTTTGGTGCTTTTGTTTGATTGCTTTATTTTATTTTGAGACTGTTTTAAACTATGTCACAGAAACCTATGATCTCAGAGGCCCTTGGATTGAGGCCACCTCACTTCCCTCCTGCACACAGGACGTCCATGACCTAACCCGTGTGACAACCGCTCTTCAGGAGACAGGGCTACCCGGACTTCTCCCATCTCTGACTGGACTCTTGACCAGTCCTGCCACTGGCCCTGAAGAACCCTGTACTAAGTTTGCCATCTAGGGCTACTAGAAGACCCCTGACCCTCTCTGTACCTGCCCACGTTTCTTATTGCATCCAGTGGCCCATCTCTTCCCAGCGCAGTCTGTATGTAGGTGCCTGATGTGCCCATACTCCCGACAGCCAGTGCTCTGGGGGACGCAGGGAAGGGCAGAGACCTGCCCACAGAGGCTGCTGGCCACGCCTGGAGCACCCTGTGCCAACTGCTGACCGAGAAGTGAGCAGCTGGTGCTCTCCCTCATTAGCCCTCCCTGGAGTCAGAGCGGATGTGATAAACAGGTTTTGACTTCAGGGCACAAGGCTGACCACAGATCTGTGAGTCTTCGAGGGGCTCCCAGAGCTGCCGCTACTCCTGGGCAGCTCAGTCATTAGGGTTTGGCCTTATGCTCGGGGGTGTCCCTGGGAGCCTTTGAGCTGCTGGAAGGGAATGTGAACCCCACCTCTAGGCAACCCTGGGACCCTGGTAGAGCCAAGCTTCTCAGAGCAGGAGCAGAGCCAGCAAGGAAGCCCGCTGTCTTCACAGGGCCCCAGGCTGGGCTCTAAGCCCGCCCTACTGCAGCCAGGTAACACTGCTGTTCAGGAACAGCAAGGATGGAAAGCACCAGTCAGGAGGCCCCTGCAGCCACCAGCTCTGTCACTGCTGTCCTCATTGATATTCCCATCACACAGCAGCCCAGGAGCTGAAGAACACGGACACCTGCTGCGTCTCCCCTGGCTGTCACATAGTCACTGCCCAGGATTCAGCAAATCGAATTCAGACTGCTATTAATCTCTCCACAGCCTCAGTGAGGCCCCGCCAGGCTCTAAGCAGGGTGGCCAGGGCTGCCACACAAGAGGTCTGGCCACCTGAGCCTACCCTGCTGGCAGCCCCAGAGCCTCAGCTGAGTCAAGGTGCCCAGTAACTGCCCAGCAACTTCCACAGTGTACTTGGCATGGTAAAACATGGGGCCTTGCACTCGGGAGGCAGAGGCAGGCAGATCTCTGTGAGTTCGAGACCAGCCTGGTCTACAAGAGCTATTTCCAGGATAGTCTCCAAAGCTACAGAGAAACCCCCTCCCCAAAACAATAACAACAACAAAAACAAAAAACCATGGGATCCTGGCTTGAGTCTAAGGGACCTCTGCGATCCTTATTTTTTACTGTCGAGTTGAGAGGAAGTGTCGTTAGCTGGGAAGGGGAGCCCCACTCATCTCAGGCATTGCCAAGCCCTTCATCCCTTTATTGTCCTAACCTTGGCGGGCAGCTGGCCCAGACAGGACCTCAAGAGTCAGGCTCCTCAGGGATGGACAAGAGTCACAGCTCCCAGGGAGTGGGTTTCATCAAGACCTCCAACAGCGCCTCTCAGGATTTAGCAGTCTCTAAGATGGATCCTGCCCTGTGAGGTTCTGACAACTGGTAACACACCCAGTTGCTGTCACGTGCCCCAAGGAGAGGCTGGGAGCACAGCCTCTTCTCTGAAGTGGAAGGCTGAGATATTCCAGCTCCCTGACCAGATGTGGGTGGGCTCCGCCTGACCTAGGAGCAACAGGATGCAGTCAGACCACCTCACGGCCTCACAAAAAGCACAGCAGCCCAACAAGCCGGCATCTTCAAAACTACCTAGGCCAACAGGTGCCGCTGGGGACAGCTGGAAGGTCTCTTGGGGTAAAGGTCTGAGCCCCCTCCATTCCAGAGCTGGATGCCTGGGGCCACACAGTGCAACTGGCTGAGCGAGCCTGATATGGGAAAGCAACCACGCTATAGCCTCAGGGCAGTCTCGGACCACTTGAGAAGACAGGACACTTCAGACAGGACATGACTGCGTCACACTTGCTCAGAGACCCATGACGGAAGTCAAGCCCACACTCTGAGGCAGGGCGGAGCTGCCTGTCTTCAAGCATCCTTACTTGGAGGCTGTGGTCAGCACAGACCATCTGCTGGTTCCCCCTGGGCCTTTTGAGACTCAGCAGCCAGGAGGGCCCCAGCTGAGGCACACAAGTCCCTGTGATCACAAACAAGCCTGCTGCAGGCCCCAGCAGGTACAAAGCAGCCCTTTAAAGCAAAGCACAGAAGAAGCCTCCAGAGACAGGCAAGGGGTTGAAGAACAGTCAGTTCAGGGGACAGCCCTGCGCAGAGCCTTGGGAGAGACTGCCTCAAAACAGACCTGACCACACGAGGGACATGAGGGTCCCTTGCTCACTGCTTAACTTCAGACATCACACCTTCCCAAGTCCACAAGGCTATGGAATGCCAAGGGCAGGCTACCGAGCCTTGTTCCACGTGGGGAGTCGAGTACAGAACACCTGAGCACGTGCCCACCTGTTCCGGTGTGCGCACCCTACCATGAACATCAGTGTTCCGGTCTTCTCCCCGTGCCAGATCCAGCCCAGTTCTAGGCCCCGGTCATCTTGGGATGGAGAGCTGCAGACGGCTGTCCAGCAGGCTGGTGCACAGTCCACTGTGGGGGACAGGTTCCACGATGCCTTCCACCCACACAGAGCACCAGCGCCACAGCCATGGTGGGCACCCAAGGCCCAGAAATAAAGGAAAGCATGCAGCCATTTATGGCCTGCTCTGGATCCTCCACGCCAGCCCTACAGGTGCCAGACAGCAGGGTTATGGATCAGAGAGGCAGGTGCTGTCACATCTTAGCCAATTCCAGATTTCAGTCACGGGCGAAGGAGCACGAGCCTCTGTGGGAGCTCGATGGATGCACAGCAGAGTTACTGGCTCCAGGTGCACCTGCCCAGCCCTAGGCCACCACCCAGGGCTCCCTGGCCAAGGGAACAGTGCATACCTCCGCAGACTCATGAATGGCTTGGAGCTGAGACCTGCATGGATACTCTCATCATCCCAAGTTGCTGGTCAGCCCCAGTACCAAAAAATCCCAAGAAAGCAGAAGTGGCAACCAAGCACACATTCAGATCACACACAGTGACAGGGGAGCACAGGACTCACCTGCTCAGAGTTGTTTCTGGCACCAGGGCATCTCTGACAGAGACAGAGACAGAGACAGGAGATCCAGAGAGGGGAGGCCACCACAGACCAGCAAGTGAGTGGCTACCGGCTAGGGCATCAGAAGGGCTGTGAGGATGCGGGACTCAGAGCTACCCTCCAGCCCTGACTAAGCAGTCTGCTATATCAAAGCAGAGCTCTGACAGGCTGCAGACTTTCTCTCTGCAGGGGAAAAATAACACTCCAAGTGGAGATGAGAGGATGGTCCCTGCGTGAGTCTGCAGTCTCCAGCCCTTTCCTGGCTGGGCGGTCAGTCTGTAGTACAGAGAGACGGAGGATCAAAGGCAGGCCCTGCCCAGGCCACTCGCTTACTCCAAAGGGGAAAAAAAGGAACAAAAGAGGTGTCTCTAGGGGACCATCTGAAGCAAGAGCAACTCCCTGGACATTCATTGTCCAGCATGAGGGGGTACTCTCTGGAGAGACTGGTGTGTGTGAGTGTGTGTACGTGTGTGCGCATGCATGCGTGTGTGAGTGTGTGCGCGCGCGCGTGTGCGTGTGCAGGGGAGGGGCTGCGTATGACCCTTGTGACCCATGAGAAGAATGAATGAAGCACAGAGTTCCAGAGGGGACTGGAGTGGGTGGGAGGGGCAGATGCCCACTGCCTGTGAAATGTTACACAATCCTAACAAGGCTGTCTTCCCAGAGCAGAGCCGGAGACATGGGCAGCTCACCCTGGCCATCACCCTATGTGGGAGAGCAAAGACAAGAAGCACTGGAAGGAAGGAAAGGGGTAGGGGTTGGCCAGAAAGAGCAGGACGGAAAGAATTAGCCTGGTTAGGTCTCCTGTATGCTTGACAACCAATTCCACCCTGGGCAGCCAGGGCAGGGGCCAGAAAGGCCTGGAAGGAAGTCCATAGTGAAGAGTGGGCTTTATAGGCTCCACCAAGATTGGATCACTAAGCCAGGTGTGTTGAAGCACACCTCAGGTCCTAGCTACTTCACAGGTGCATTGAAGCACACCTCAGGTCCTAGCTACTTCACGGGTTAAAGTTTAGGGAGGATTGAGCTCTTGACCCAGGAGTCCAAGACCAGGCTAGACAACACAGCATAACTTTGTCTCAAAAAAGAAAGAGTGACCCCTGTAAACAAGTAATTAGGGACAATAGAGGGTGGTGTGGGTAGTGTTTCTACACTTGGACAGACCTAAGACCCCTTCACCCCAGAAGGGGCTACATTCCCTCTCGATGGGGACCTTCCATATCTAGATCAGTCTGTCTTGGACATGCCGACCAAGTGGTCAGAAATGAACAAAGCTGTAGACAGGAGGAGGAGAAAAACCAAATGGTATTAAAAATAGACTACAAGTCTGGTGGTAGTGCATGCCTTTAATCTGAGCATTTGGGAGGCAGAGGCAGAGGATCCCTGTGAGTTCAAAGCCCGCCTAGTCTATAGAGCGAGTTCCAGGACAGAGAGAAATACAAAGAGAAACTCTGTCTTGAAGAAAAAAAAAATTACAGATAAGACTAAATGATATAGAGAAGGTCATCTCATGATAACATGGTCTACCTTACCAGCACATGTATGCACTTGATAGCACAGCCTACAAACATGTGAGAGACACGGTCAGGAAAAGCACTGAGCTGCCTCTCTTTGGTACCAGGAAGCAAGCAAGTCCTATTTCACAGCACTGTTGCCAGAGGCCACAGAGCATTTATCTCCCATTTCCCATGAACCAGCTCGCTCAGAACAGCAACATCCAGTGGGAATAAAATCAGTTATAACCAAGAGAAGACCAGAGAAACGGATGGTGATTCTGCATTCGTGGAATATTCTACAGCAGTGAAATCGAACATACCCATTGCTGACAGTAATACTGAGGGCTCTAGAACAGAGGAGCAGGCTGTACACATCGACCTTCCTGTGGTTGACGCTCGTGGCAGGAGGACTACAAGACCTTGCTTCTCTGAAGCTCTGCTCCCCTCCCGCTCAGGCTTCCCCTCCCCACTCTGTGGAAACGCATCCCCCCCATGGGTGGCGCGTGGTCCTCTTCACCTGGGGTGCTCATACACCACCCCCACTACTGACACTGTCACCATTCCCAGCCCCACCCCTGAGTGCAGCTAGATAACTTAGGAGCTCCCGGGAAGACTGTAATAGCTTCCGGGGAGTGAGGACCAAGAACACAGAATCAGGGGAAAATGGCCTTGAACTCAGCAGCACCACTGGAAGCTGTTACAGCTGAGAGGTGATGCTTCCAACATAGCAAAGATCCTTCCCCACCTGGAACCAGCCAAGCCAGAGAGAGACAGGAAAGCAGCAAAACCACTCTCCCAAGAGCAACACGGGAACAAAACAGACAGGCTATCCCGAGAACAGGGGAGGAAGCCAGGTGACCAGAGGCTCCAGAGGGAGAAAGGAGAAACAGAAGGATGAACCCAGAGAATGGACAACAAAAATGACTCCAAGGGCAGTCAGAGGCTTGGGAGCAAATCAATTAACATCAATAAAAATGTGAGGGGTATTCCAGAGAAAAGAAAGTTGCTATAAGAAAAATCAATAAGCTGGGGCTGGAGAGATGGCCCAGCAGTTAAGAGCACTGGCTGCTCTTCCAGAGGACCTGGGTTCGATTCCCAGCACCTGCAAGGCAGCTCACAACTGTCTGTAGTTCTAGGGGGTCTGACACCCTCACACAATACACATGCAGGCAAAACACCAATGCACATAAAATGAATCATCAAAATTTTTAAAAAAAATTAATAAGCTACCAAACTAAAGTTAACAATTAAATTCAAAATTAAAATTGACCTGTTTCTCCTTCTAAAAATACCAGGAGGCCCAGCTTGCTGGTGCATTCCTGTAATTCTAGCTCCTGAGAGGTGCAGGTAGGACAAGTGAATGAAAGACCAGACCAGCAAGATAACGAACTCATCAGGATATCATGTCACTAAGCTTGACAAACTGTCAGCTCTCAGGGACACAGTTCGTAGAAGAAATCAACTCCTAGAAGTGATTTTTGAACCGTCACACTAGCTCACCCTCCTCACCAAATAAATAAGTATAATAATCTTTTAAAATATTTATTTATTTTCAAGACAGGGTTTCCTCTGTACAGCCCTGGCTGACCTGGAACTTGCTCTGTAGGACCAGGCTGGTCTCCAATTAAGAGATCCACCTGCCTCTGCCTTCAGAGTGCTGGGATTAAAGGCGTGTGCCACCACACCAGGCTCAGAGTCAATGTTTTCAAGATAAACCCTGACACAAGATCTAAATTGTGGAGAACCTTCCAGAACCCATTATAAAGACAAGCACCCAAATAAAATAAGGGATACAAGCCCTTGAATTTAATTTTACTAAAGATAAATAAACGGCAACTAAGCACCTGAAAAAGATGATGAACATCATTAATTAGAGAAATGTAAATCGGGGAATGACCTAAACCAGGACAACCTGAATAGTGCTCAGCAGACAAGCATACAATGAGCTGTACGGAACCCCAGACTATCAGTATGGCGCGACCTACGAGCGTGCGACCTATGAGCGTGCGAGGGGGCCAGACGACGAAGCCTGCCACGCCCTGATGGCACTGCATTGACACCAGTCCCTCAATCACAGTGGTGGCCTGAAGATGGGGGGAGGCCCGACAGATGCGCCATCATGCACACGGGAAACTCTCCCCGCGGTATGTTCCCAAGTGCGCAGCTGATGCCTCATTCCCAGGCAAAGCAGTGCAAGCGAGCGGTCCCAGTGGATTGTGGGTCTCAGCTGGGAAGAGGGCGTTTACAACTATCATAATACACTGTATTGATTTTAGCAAAGATTTTAATAGTTATACGGGGTAAGGTAGAGGATGGCACCAGAAAGCAAACTCCGCCCTAAGCATCCCTTGGCGGAAAGTTAAGAAGGGACAGTACGGACCTGTCTTTTAGACACTCGGAAGCAAGCAGCACATGGAGCGGAGCAGCTGACTGAGTGGGAGACGTGGGCAGGGGGGGGCGGGTAGCAGGGCTGACTTATTTTTAAAGCAAAGCACTGCTGCTTTCACACAGACTTCAACCATTTGCTCTGCAATTCCACTCCCAGGTATCTGCCCGAGAGAAACGAAATATAAGCCCACACGGATACTTCACGCTCACGCTCGACACTATTCACAGCAATCAGGGCAGAAGTCACTCCACCAGCAGATGAGCAGGCCAGGTGTGGCGACACCCGCCTGTAATCACAACACTACCAGCACTTGGGAGAAGGCGGGAGGACTGGAGTTCATGCCAGCCAGGACCAGAGGGAGATAAACAGACGGGGTCCACCATACAGTGGAATATTGTCTGCAGTGGGGATTACCAGGTATCACAGTGTGCCCAGGCCTGTGAGCTCAGCTGGCAGGCAAGCACAATGGGGTGGTGAAGGCCTTGACTGTGGGGCCTCATTGGCAGGGGTGGCCAGGTCTGGGTTTGGTGGCCACATGGAGGTCTCACAAGGGAGCTCCTGAACCAAGGTTCAGGCTCGTAGGTCTGGGAAGCTACCCTTCTTCACAGTCCAGTTTTTTTTTAACTCCTCAGGACACCATAACAGCGTATGTGAGCCCTACATGTCTACAGTAGAGCTTATAGTCAAGAAGCATGACACCTGCCACCACATATGAACCTCGAAAACATAGGCTGCCGAAGAGTCAGACATGAGCTCACACACGGGACAGTTCGTTACAGGAAACGTCCAGGACAGGCGAATCCAAAGGCGGACCGCAGGTGGGCAGCTGTTAACAGACACGGTTTTCTCTGGGAGTGACGGAGAAGTTGGAGCTAGAGAGTGGGAACAAGCTCACAATACACCAAGCCCAGGAAACCGTTCACTTTCGGCGGTGAAATGTACAGCACGTGAGTCACACCAGAAAACCTGTTACCGAAAGAAGATCTGAGCCAGGCCGGCACCGGCTGACCAGCTCTGCAGCACGCGAGGAAGGATGCTCTCCAGTCACCCCAGGGGACTGCAGAGCCCACACAGACAGCAGCTCCCTGGTTCCGATCGAGCTCTGAGCCTCTCTCCCCTGCCGCTCCCCGAGTCCTGCAGTGTCACAGGAGCCCAACAATCACCAGCAAGAAATTCTGGAATTTCCCAGCGGCCCCAGGTGCACACTGCTCACTACAGGGCGTAAAGTGCCTGGCTTTTCTCTGACCACACTCTCGCCCTCCATGTGACCACAGAATAAGAAAATGACCCCTCCAAGTGGGGCGGTGGTGGTGCGTGCCTTTATCCCAGCACTCCGGAGGCAGAGGCAGGCGGAACTCTGTGAGTTTGAGGTCAGCATGGTCTACAGAGCGAAGTTCCAGGACAGGCTCCAAAGCTACAGAGAAACCCTGTCTCGAAAAACCAGAAAAGAAAATGACCCTTCCACATAGACTCCTACAGTGCCCTCTGAGGAATTAAAAAAAACAGACTGTGAAAAAGGGTAACGTCCCAGGCCTATGAGCCTGGAACTTGGTTCAGGAGCTTTGTGGGACCTCCATGTGGCCATGAAACCCAGAACTGGCCAATGAGAACAGCGAGCTGAGCCTACAGACCTGGCACCTGGCACCCCCACTGCAGCCCCGCGCCCTCACTTCTCAGCCTGTAGAGGCTTTCGGTTAGCACTGCACCTCAGAGACAGAAGGGCCCCTAACAGCGCCACCAGCTGGCCAGAGCAGTCAGTCCCCTCTCCCCCCATTTCAATGACTGTTATGGAGGCTGGAAAAGGCACAAAAGGACAAGGGGGGCAGAGCAGGCAGAGCTGCGTACACAGGGTCTCTGCCGGCAAGCTCAGAGACACATCTTTGAGCTGAAATTAACACATACACAAAGAAATCCGGTCCCTGACCCGTACATATAACCCAGACCTCTTGTCAGCACAGGGGAGCTACTGATCCCAAACCTGGCCCTCCCAGGATAGCCATCTGCTTCCTTCTGAACACCCCTACCTGGCGTCCTTGCTAGCAAGGCACAGGGACCACATTCTGGAATGGTCCCCGTAGGGAGGCCTCCACGGCCAGGGAGCCCAGATGCAGAAGCTTGTCCTCTGTGCTAGAAGAAACTAAGCGGTTCTAGGCCAATTTAATGTTTCCTCAGTGTCCAAGGACAGCCTGGGAGCTGCAGATAAACAAAGCCAGCACACTGTAGCCTGCCTCACAGCCCAGCATCCCTGCGAGGGAGGAGAGACCTCAGCCACATCAGCATCCTGCCCCCAAGCCCAGGGCACATGAAAACACAGGCAGGCATAGGAATAAAGACCTCCTGGGAAGTTCCACCTTCAGGCGCTTCCCGAGTCTCCTGCGTTATGAGGTTTGCAGATGGGGCGGGTGCACCCTCCAAGGGCTCCACCCTTTTCACTTGCTTCAGTGCCGTTAGTGACCACGTCAGTCCAACTCCATCTGTCACTTAAGCCTTAGCCCCAGTGCCTCTAAGTGTGGCTTTGCCAAGCCCTTCAGGGAAGATGAGCCCACCAAGGTGAGCTCCCAGCAGGACTCTAAGGCTGCACGGTACATGCCACTTTCCATGGAGAATACCCTCACCAGCTCTGCCGTTTTAAAACTATTTTTCTTATTTAATAGATAAAAGCTAGCTTCCAGCCTGGCACCCAGTTCTCCAGACCTGCCTGGGTAGATCCTCCAGGCCCTCTTCCCAGCCAAAGGTCTTACCAAGTTCCTTGGAGCCCTGGCTCTCACTGGCCAGCTCCCCCATCTTCACCAGAGCATCGAAATAGCCTTTGGCGGCAAAGGTGACACCTGCAGAGAGAGGAAAGTGGGGTTAACTCCTGCACGGAACCCAAGTGAGAGCCGCTGCCGACAAGGACAAGGACAGTGGTGGCGCCCACCCCCTACCTAACTAAGCCTGGACAAGTTCAAGGAGTGCTTTAGCTTCACTGTTCCTGCGGACGCCGCTGTTTCTTGTTGATACTCTTATTCCACTGCCATCACGAGGGTTCCTTTTATTTGTAAGAACACAGTGTACTGTGCAGGCCCAGAGCTATTCAAGTAAAACTGCGGAGCGTGGTGCCCTGTCATGTGCTGCTTGACAAGGGGGGAGGGAGTGCAGCTTTCGGTGTACTACACCAGACAGAGCACCTACAGACCCTGGGAAAGATCAAGGCGGATCTGGAAGGCAGGCAGCCACTAGTCTATCCAAAGATTCCAAGTAGGGAGACAGTCACTGTCCTCTCTGTCTCAGAGAGGGCCCCAAGCAGGAGCAGGTGCCCCCCTCCAAAGCAGGCTAAAGGCATCACAGCCCCATTTCGTAGCCATGGGGCTTCTGGGTGTGGAAAGCTCAGTATCCACCTGTTCCTCCCACCAGCCCAGTGGCTGCTGCTGACAGGACACGCAGCTCCAGCCGCCAGGTCTAGACTTCCTTGGAGTGCCTGGCATACTTCTTCACCTGAGGGGCCCCGACCACTGCTCAAAGGAGGGAGGACCGAAGAGGCCCCTAGGTCTGGAGAGCAGGGCCACAGAAAGCAGCCAGATTACAATTTCTAATTTGTTTCCTACACAACTCTGTTAGAGGGTGGTAGCTGGGCACTCTATCAAACTTTATATGGTTTTCAATTAAGTGCACACAATTGGTTCTGTGGTCCAAGATCGCATCCTTGGGGGACGGAGGGGTCTCAGTTGCCTGGGAGGGCGGACCTCTTAAAACAAATGGAAGGGAAAACAAAGGAGAAGTTGGGCACTTGGAGGCTGTGGGGCTGAGCGGTGCGGATAGCCTGTGAGACAGAGCCCAGCCTAGACAATCAGGGAAAACAGGAAGAGGAAGTAAGCATCCAGCTTGTCCCACAGGCAGCCTTGACAGGAAATCAGTGCCTGAGCGTCAGGAGCTGAAGGGCAGCATCAAAGGGGAGGGGACTACGACTATACTCCATGACATCCACGGGGAAGGAGAGCCCACACCTCAAACGCGAGACACCTGGGCACTGAAATCTGCCCCCGGAGGAAAGACTCCTAGCAGCTAGGTCACCAAGCACCACACAGAACGGCTTTGGAAGGGGACATCACTGCTGTGGAATGTGTCATTATGGCACACAGCCATCCAAGCCTTCCAATATACCAGACACAGTCCACCCGAAATCAGAGCAGGGCAGAAGCAGCTGGTTACATTCAAGGCCCTAGAAAGTTCTCTTGCTGGGAGAACTGGAGCATCGCGTGCTGTGCCTGGAGATAAAAGGGTCACTCAGGACATGGGACAGAAGCCTCATTGTTGGTCTCCATGCTGCACTTCTGCGTCTGGAGGCTTCTTCCATGGGGGTTGCAATCAGGCACAGAGAGTCAACTCCTCTTCCCACAGAAAGCAGCTGGGGGAGGCCAGGCTCAGAGCAGGAGAGCAAGGGGGTGGTGAATGTAATCTCGATACTTGAGAGGCCGAGGCAGGGTAGCGGAGAGATTGAGGCCAGCCCTAAGGACTTTGGGCCTGTGCTGTGAGTTCCAATCGACCAGGATCACGAGATGGTCTTCTCCCACACCTCGCCTTGACGTGGCCTCAGTGATGGCTGGGGATATGCGGGAGTATTCTACCAACAATAGAATAGACCAGGGTCCCTGGAAGGACTCAGGTACAGGGGCCACTTGGCAGGACTGTTTGACTACAGTGGGAAAGTCCTTGTTCCCACACTGGGTAAGGCAAGAAAGAGGGGACAATGGTGGCTTGACAGTTCCAGCCGGACAGTGTGTGTGACCAGGATCAAGTTCTCAAGTGACCACCGGCTTCAGGGCGCAAAACAAGACCCCGTTCACTAAACATAGCTCTATCTGCTGCCTTGAACTTGAAACCTGTAACTGAACAAGGGGCTCATCCCACACGTGGGGCCACAGCACGATGAAGCTGTAGGAGAGAGGATATGGTGCATATGCTTTACATGATGGGGGGCTGCCGCAGCCCTGCCTTCACAGGTGAGGTCACAGGTACAGTGACCACAGGGTCAGGCCCAGGAAGAGTGACTCTCTTGATGCATGCTAGGACCAATGGTGGGTTTCAAAGTCCCCTCCCTCCAAGAGCTGGGGGTGGACGGTGTTGAAGAACCTGGGAGCCACGGGTCCAGCACCACCGCACCAGTCCCCAGAGGAGCGGCAGCACGTCTGTTCACCAGAGTGAGGGCACTAGCCCTAGACCCAGGGTCGCTGCAGTCCCAGCCCCAGCACTGTACTTTGCATAGGGTTCTAAAGAGCAGCCATCCAAATCCTTGTCTCCAAGAAGCCTGCTTGTTACCACAGCTGTGGGACAAGAGCAGCCTGCATGGAGACCAGCCCGCCTGGAAACAGCCTGTGGTCACAGGTCACACTCAGAGCACATGGGTGTACACACCCCCTACTCATCTCAACCAGACGTTTCTGGGACAAAAGGCCTAGAGGCTTCTGACCAGGCTGAAGGGAAGTCCACCTGTGAGCCAGGGGCCAGGGGCCAGGGGCCAGCTATACCTGCCAGTGCTTTCTCGTAGTTCTTCCCCATGGCGATGAAGTTGCGGAGGCTGGGGTTGAACTGCTCCATGATGGTCTGGAAATGAACAGAGAAAGCAACGTTAGGGCTGGAGAGATGGCTCAGTGGTTAAGAGCATTGCCTGCTCTTCCAAAGGACCCGAGTTCGATTCCCAGCAACCACATGGTGGCTCACAACCATCTGTCATGAGGTCTGGTGTCCTCTTCTGGCCTACAGACATATATGCAAACAGAATAGTGTGTCCATAATAAATAAATAAATATTTAAAAAAAAAAAAAAAGAAAGCAACATTACCTCACCACCATCCACCCATAGCTGGGAGGGCTCTGCCTGGATGGGACCCAGAAACGCTGCCCCATCTCCCCAAGTCGAAGCCGTAGCTCTGCCCACTGTGAACACTGCACCCTGGGGGCGGGCAGGGGCCTGCTGCAGAGAGAGCTGTCTGCAGAGCAACAAGGGGTCTTTGCAGGGCCACATGGCACAGGCGGCACTCACAGGCATGGCTTCCGAGGCGCCAGTACTCAGCTGGCGGGGCTGAGTCAGCTGTGGGAAGCCACCCGTCGGCCACACACAAATGTTCAGCGACGCCCCCCATGCCACCACCCTAACTCAATACACCAATTACCAGCGTCAGCTCTGATTAGAGCCGCATACAGCCTGATTTACAAAGACCGTACTATGAATAATCCAACAGGCTCCGGATCTGCTTGCCTGACGGACTGCAGTCCCGTGCCAATATCGGCAGTTCTTAGACTCAAGAAATTAGATTTTCACTGTGAAGGCCAAATAAATGTTTTAATTACATGGCATAGAAACAGGCGCACACAAACAGCAGCCAAATGAGAATCCTACTAGTGGAGTACCCATAAACTGTCAACAGCCTACGCCAGTCAAGGGAGGACCCCAGGAGGAACTTTGAAAGAAAACCTCACCAGACCACATCCTAAGCCACGGGGAGGATGCCACGCTGGGAGCCCACGCTTCCTGAGGATAACAGGAAGGGACGCCACCTGGCTTTATACCAACTCAGGCCAACCTGTGACCCCCGTAAAGAACCAACATGACAAACAAGGGCATTTGAGGGCACCAGGGCCCGTGCAGGCTCCAAAAAACCCAGCACTGGACACATTCTGCACTGGCTGCCCTGAGGTACGGCAGGATACCCTCACCAAGAGGCATCGAGACCCTCCCTCACTCTTGGGGAAAGGAGGGCTCCTCGCCCACAGGAACCTCGACAGCCACACTTCTCAGCCACCTCTGCATGCTAGACCAGAAGCCACATGCACGACCACTCAGCAACCAGGGAGCGAAGGCAGAAGGGGCCCAGCAGATGGCACAGGAGGGCAGACTGTCAGGAAGAAGAGGAGGCAGGCAGGTGAGAGCAGTGAAAACGCCCCAGGCCAAACCAAGCTGTGCAGTAAGGGCTCAGGGCTAAGAGGAGAGGAAGTGAGTGTAGCTACATCTCTAAGACAGGACAGGAAGCCGGGAGGATCTGAGAAGGGCCATGCTGGATACACTAGGAAGGCCCTGGTTGCAGATTTTAGTCAAGGGTCAAAGAGGAAGTGGCTAGGAGCCTCCCTGCTGTTTAACCCTCTGACTAGGAAGGGAGGAAGGAGGCTCCTGCCAGGACTGGATTCCTGTGTTCTGTACACCAGGCAGTGACCGAGGACAGTTGGGACTTGAATGGGGAGACCAGAGAGGCAGACACGGGGACAGGACATTAAGGTGGGACTGGATGCATCTCGGGTAGGGTGCAATCCAAAGAGGGCCTGAGAATCAGGAACATGACATGAGCAAGATGCTGGAGATGCTGAGTCTAGAGTAGACCCAAGAGCTTGGACCTAGGACCCTTGAGGATCCTGGCAGGACGAGGAGGCTCAGTCCAGATCAGTCCTGTGAGCCCCAGTAACACCCAGAAACCACCCAAGGCCAAGGAGAGCAGCCCGTGGAGGCACCTGTTGTGTCTTCTGACAGAGAGGGCAGCCGCAAGGTTTCACTTCCTCAGTGCTGCTGAGCTCAGGCAGGAGGAATGTAAGAGGGAGTTAGCTGGCCGGTGTGGGTGGTGAAATGCCAGCGGGGACACCTAGGCATGGCCACAGCCTCCACCTGCTCCAGAGCAGGCAGTCAGCTGGGGACGCACTGGTACTGCTGTCTTGGCCTGGAGGCAGTGGCAGGGACTTGAATGCCATTGGGCTGACACCCTGAGGGAGGGCCAGTTTCTTTCCAGGTCTACATAGCAACACCTGCCCTGCCTGGAAAAGTGGGCCTGCGCTGAAGGAGGCTTATTTCCAGGCTCCTGGCCAATGTCATAACCTTTCTTTGGGTCACTTGACTTTCAGCTACCTTAAGAAATCCAGTGGCTCACCAAGGGGGGAATTCATCCAGAGTGTGTGCATACAGGTGCACACATACACTGGTGTGTGTCAGGGTCCCTCTGAGCCCAAGTCCATCTCATTGTTCAAGGGTTCGTGCAGAAGTCATTCTGACGCGGTGCGCCACGCCTGGCGGCGGGTCCTGCCCCTCCTCATCCAGCTCCCCGCCTGCCTGCTATAGACTGGCTGGGAGAACCAGCTCCTGCCTGGGACTGTGCAGGTGCTAAGTGCAGCATTCAAAGGGAGAAGAGATCATCTTCCTTATCAACAACGTGGGGCAAAAATAAACAAACTCAAGATTCCCAGGAAGGAAGAACCTCCCATTCATGAAAGCCTGAAGCCAGGACACCAAGCACAGGGCTGGGTGGTCCAGACAGGCAACTCTCAGGCGCACGCTCTCTCTTCTCCTCCCCCCCTCCCTCTTTCTCTCTTTCCTGGCAAGACAGAATCCTACTCAATAAACAAGTACCTTCAAAGCCCATGCCAGTGACCTGCCTGCTCCAAAATAGGCCGTGGCTGTGCAGAGGCTCATTGGGTAGCTTTCCTGGACCAGGAACTATATTTAGAACCACAATTCTTTTATGTATTCACCTGCTCAATCAGTATTTATTAGCAACACCTTTCACACACCACATAAGACTCTGGAGTACCTGCCAACCCACAAGAGACATCCTACAGAACAGGGGCCTCAGGAAGCCCACCGAAAGAGCATCAGCCCTCCAGCTAAAATTACACTGGCCTTTCACAGGCAGGGTGTCCTGTGGTCAGTACAGCCTCACCCCTGACCTCTTTAAAGAAAAGTTTTCATCATGTAGCCCTACCTGGCCTGGAACTTTTTTTGGTTTTTGAAGACAGGGTTTCCCTGTGTAACAGCCCTAGTTTGTCCTGGAACTTGCTTTGCAGACCAGGGTAGCCTCAAGCTCACTGAGATCCACCTGCCTGTGCCTCCCCAGTGCTGGAATCAAAGGCGTGCACCACCACTGCCTGGCACTGGAATTTTTTATCTTATTAGTCCAGGTCAGCCTGGAACTGAGAGCTCACCCCTTTTCTCTGCCTCTTGAGAGCTGGACTACAGGTGTGTGTCGCTACAAACTGCTCAGGCCCAGCTAACTCACTAGAAAGGCAGGCATCTGCTCTGCAGTCCAAGGCACTACCCAGGAGAGAGGGAACCCCACACACCCGTAGCTCCAGTGCAGGTTGACCCAGCAAGACCTGCCTAGGACGTCACATATCCAGGGAATAAAATCAACTCCAGGTATTCAGCGAGCACAGAGGCTTGGCCCTGGACTGTGCCTCTCTTAGTTAGAGTCAAAAAAGGTAGAAATATATATTTATATATTATTTTAGATTTTAAAAAAGACACGGGTTCCTAGAAGGAAATAGTTCTTCTAGAAATGGAGCATGAAGCGGGGCAGCCCAAGCAGAGGCCACCTGCCTACATGCCTCACTTCTACACAGTGTGCCCTGTCCATGGCAGAAGGAAGTTTGCTGTGGCCGAAACATTCTCCATTCTGGGCAGGAGAAGAAGAAATAGAGATACAGAGAGAGAGAGAACACTCATGTGCACACAGGGTCTCCTCGGCAGGATGTGGACGTGTGAGGCAGGAAGAGAAGCCAGGACTGTTCCAGAGCAGAGGGCTGGATTCCTTGCTCCTCAGGGAGCCTTGGTTCTACCAGATCCACAGGGCCAGCTTCAGTTCCCTAGGGTGCTTCAGGGTCAAAGAGATATATTGTAGATAGACAGGTAGTCTTCAAACACTTCAGATATCTACAGAATATGGTATTTAATATATTTTAATAACACTGGTTCTTTTTTTTTTTTTTTTAACGACAATGAGACATCTTTGCTCCTGGCAGCACCGATTTACTTCAGAGAAGATGGTGGGTATCAAAGAAACTCCATATGGAGTTAATTTTCTTTGTGGCAAAAATTAGCCACTGGGCAAGAAACTGCCTTTGCCTTGACTGCTGACAGTATGATCTCCTAATGGACAAGCAGGACAGAAAAGAAAGAACTGCTGGACTTTGCTAAGACAAGGTGGGACAACCCTTCAAATATCTTGCTTCACAGAAAAGTCTGCCAGATATTCTAGGTCTGTAGGCAGAAGAACCTTGGGTGACTGTCCAGGCAGCCAGATGTCTGTCATTTCTTATTTTTGAAAGTTGTTTGCTCTGCACTTCCTGTTTACTCAGGTAATATTATTTCCTTTTCAGGTCTCTGATGGAGTTGAAGACTTTATAGTTATATTTTTACTTGTTAACAAATTCAGAAAAGAAACTCACAAAAGAGGTGTAAAGTATATAAGGTTGACAGACATAAAAAGATAGTTTGGGGCTGGTAATGCAAGTTAGGATAAACAGTGGATTAGGTACAACACTTCAGACTCACCAAGACAGGATAGATAATGGAATAATTTCTCTGAATTTGTCAAATACAAATCGACTGGACATTGCTAATGTAATTATTGCCTATATATTTGTATATGGTTATTGTACTTATTATAGATAGTTTTTCTGGGTTAGTTAAAACCCTTGCTTTTTGTTTAGACAAAAAGGGGGAGATGTAGATTTTGTTTATTTTTTGACAAATAAAGCTTGCCTGGAGATCAGAGCACAAGTCACCAGTTAACCATAGAGGCCAGGCAGTGGTGGCACACACCTTTGATCCCAGCACTAGGGAGGTGGAGACAGGAATATGAGGTGGGTGGAAACGCTGAGGACTCGTAGAGACAGGGTCTCCTCATTCAGTCTAAGCACCTGTAGAGGTGAGACGTCCTGGTGCTGGCTCTTCTGCTTCTCTGATCTTTCACCTTTCACCCTCGATATCAGATACTGGGTTTTTTTTGGGGGGGGGTTGGTTCAAGACAGGGTTTCTCTGTGGCTTTGGAGCCTGTCCTGGAACTAGCTCTTGTAGACCAGGCTGGTCTCGAACTCACAGAGATCTGCCTGCCTCTGCCTCCCGAGTGCTGGGATTAAAGGCGTGCGCCACCACCGCCCGGCGATACTGGGGTTTTATTGTTAAGACTAATCAGGATTCGCGCTTCATCGGTGGGCAAGCATCAGAAGAGAGGGACAGAGCCCAGGACCTTTCAGGAGCTGCAAGGGGACCCAGATGCCACACAACAGGTTACCTCGGAGGAGCTGCCAAAATTAAAAACGAAACTCTGTCTTTGTGATAGGAACGGTGGCCTCGCATCAGGGAGAGCCAGAAGGCCTTCTTCCTCTCGCCCCAACTGTCCCCCAGGAACGACCCCCTGAGACGGCAGCAAACACTTGGCTGAGGACAGGCACAAACACTCAGCCTGCTTCCAGCCTTACTGAGTCCTACAGTCTGAGCTCACTGGGCCCAGAGCTTCCAAGCTACTCTCCTGCTGAGCGTTGGTAAGAAGTGAGCACAGCTGTCCCAAGCTGCTCTCTCTCCTTTCAGAGATCTCTGACATCTGAACCCCTCTTCCCAGCTTGTTTCTGGAGACTCTGGAAGCTGCTGGGCACTCTAAGACTGACCTCTCCTGCACAAGATTCCTAAGGCTAGGGCTCCCAAAGGCAAAAGCCACACCAGAGCCTTGCACCTCGCCTAGGCCCTATGAAAAGAAACCCTTGGTCAGCTTTGCTGGAGGGGCTTGGTCAACAGGCCCCAGGAAATCCAGAAGCCAGATCCGTACCATCTGCCCTGTGTGATAGCCACCGCTACAGGAACCGGTCGACACCCATCATTCCAGCAGCCGTGAGACCAAACAGCTTAACCGTGTCTTTCCTGTCTGTGACAGGAATGTCTGCCCATGCCAACCTCCACAAAGGCACAGCTTCCCAACAGACAGCTCCCGAAGTCGGTTACTCTGGTCTGGGTCACAGACTTTATCCTCAGGAAGACGGGCGGCTGGTGCAGGGAGAGCCATGCAAACTATTAAACTGAAAGCAAACTCCTGTTTTGTTTTGCTTTTTCACAGGGTCTCTCTACATAGCCCTGGTTGTCCTTGAACTTGCTACGTAGACCAGGCTGGTCTTGAACTTACATAGATCCTCCTCCTGCCTCTACCTCCCTAGTATTAGAATTAAAAGCATTCACCACCATGCCAGGTTCCTGGATCCAAATTCCTGATTGGGTCCTGTATAATGACATCACAACATGTTACCCTGGGGACTCAGTGACATAAGCTGAGGGCCTCAATTTGCTTAAATTGGCAGGAACAAGAAATACAATTAGCCTAGAAAGACAGGTCACCATGATGGAGACAGCCAGCCTCCGATGGCACTCCCTCCAGCTGTGAGGCAGATGTTGCCATGGCTGCATGCGCTAAGCCTGTCCTCTAGGCCCCACTGTCTGAATTTGAACGGTCTTTCAAGAGGTCACTAAGGTGAAACTAGGTCCCTAGTGAGGGCTCTAGGCCAGTCTGGCCGGTGTCTTTACAGAAAGGACCATGATACAGATACGGCGTGGGGGTGGCCATATGAAGACACAGGGAAGCCAGGTCCGTCTGCTGGCCAGGGAGAGGTCTCATCTCCTAGGGCTATCTGAGGACCATTGCTGGGCTCAGGTCATCAATTTCAGAACCTAGTTGGCCAGTGCTGGATCACTCCCACATCCAGCATGGCGGGGCTGGAGTCAGTCTTCCCATTACTTCAGATGACAGAAGAGGTCTGATCACTGCTCATCTCTGAGAACACACAAGGCCACTCGCTGGTCCATCTCTCCCTTGAGTATGCTGGCCGAGGACCAGATTCACTGGAGCCAGACCCCCTTGGAACACTCTGAACTATCCCTTAGATCAGGCCTGACAGATGCTGCTACAAACAGGATTGCAGGACCCTTGGTGCCCAGGTATCAGCTTGACACCCTTGCCTGAAGCCCCGACAGAGCTCTGAGAAACCTTCTGTCCCATGGAATGACGGTCCTGGTGGGCAGTGATAAGGTGGGGTCACGGGAGCGGAGGACCTCCTGAGATACCAGAGCCCAAGTCTGGTCTAGTCTGAAGCCCAGCTCAGTCTCCTACCAGTTAAAGAGCGCTGCCCTAACCCCAACCCCAGGGATGCTCCCTCACACAGCAGGCATGCATATGAGACTCTGAGAGCTGTGTCTGGGGAACAGTAGAAGGCACCCAAGACAGTCCACAGACAGTAAAGCTGAGGCCTCCACAGTCCAGAGCCACAGGACAGAGTGGTGACACACCTGGCCCTCTCCTGAAGCAGGGCTGGGACTCAGGCTACTGGCCTGACCACAGCCCAAGACTCCCAATACCTGTACCCTGGTCATCAAAGCCCAAGATTCCAGTCCCAGGGCAGGATGGGTCTACCAAGGGTGAAGATGGACACCAGGCCTCACCTACCTGACATGGTCACCCAGGGTAGAGCTAGGCTCCATAAGCCTCTATAAAAGACGAAGAAGGGTAGAGGGCACAGAGGGAGGGTGCAGAGGGACCGGGGTTTGGTCCATTCCAGGCACCTCTGCCTGCTGCTCCCTTTCCGGCAGTATAAAAGCCCAGCGGTAAGTAGTCATGCGCTTACACAGTTAGGAGCAGGCTCTACCTGGCCTGACGAGGGTCCAGGAAGACTAAGGCTCCTGTGGGTGGGGCGCCTGCCTCCCAACATCCCATTCCATTCCACGGGCACTGTTCCGTCACCCGCGGCAGCTGGGGCAGCTGGGGGTCACTCGGCACACTCCTCTTTGATGTTCCCCTGCTATGAGCGTGTGTCTCAGCCTACGAACCACTCCAAGATCATGAAGAGGAGGAAGAGGAGGAGGCCTGGTTGCTGGCTGGACACTAGAAAGTAACCAGCAACAGAAATGGTAGCTCCTTGGAAGCTTGAAAGACAATCCCAGAGCCACCCCAAAAGTGTTTTATCAGTACCTCTGAATGTTGAGGAGTAAGTGTTGGGGACCCTCAGATGATGACACCCCCGAGCTAAAATGCAGCTCAGAAGGGTCTGATCTCAAATGCAAGTAAGTTTTGGAGAATTCTTTTTTTTTTTTTTTTGGTTTTTTGAGACAGGGTTTCTCTGTGGTTTTGGAGCCTGTCCTGGAACTAGCTCTTGTAGACCAGGCTGGTCTCGAACTCACAGATATCCGCCTGCCTCTGCCTCCCGAGTGCTGGGATTAAAGGCGTGCGCCACCACTGCCCGGCCCAGTTTTGGAGAATTCTTAACATTAAAAAATCTAATATTTACACCCCATCCAGGTTGTGGGTTTTTTGTTTGTTTGTTTGTTTTTTGTTTTTGTTTTGTTTTGTTTTTGAGACAGGGTCTCACCCTGTAGCCTGGCTGACTTGGGACTCATTATGTAGCCCAGACTGGCCTCAAACTCACAGGAATCTCCTGCCTTGGTCTCCCAAACACTGGGATTATGGGTGTGGATCTCTGTGTTCAGCTCCCCGACCCCTCCACCCCCCAGCACTGTGTGGGGTCTGGAGCATGCTAGGAAAATGATCTGCCTCTGAGTTATATACTCAGCCCCTATATAATCCTAAAGGAACTGCTGCAGGGCCCGAGTGGTGGCCCAGGCCCGGGCAGGCAGAGGTAGGATGTGCTAGCCAGACATACAGACTGAGACTCTCTGTCTCTGTCTGTCTCTGTCTCTGTCTCTCTGTCTCTCTGTCTCTCTCACACACACACACACACACACACACACACACACACACACACGTCACTGCAGTAAATAATTCCCAAGCCAGAGGAGAACGTTCTCGCTTGCTCAGGGGTCTCCTCCTCTAGACCAGAGGGTATTCTCTGTGGAACTTCTCACACTCTTTTCCACCAGAGGGCACGGGACTCAGGGCCTTCACCTTAGGCTAGGACATCAAGACTGGCTTCACCGGGCCCTGGAGCATCCACGGACCCTAGGATTATCCTAGTGTTCATGCCACAGCCCAGGTCACACAGGACCAGACACCGTTTTATGGCAGCCCACCGTGGAGCAGGCAGAGAAGAGCTGAGCTAGGCCTGGAAGGTGGGCTGCAGGCAGAAAGGGGTTCTTGTCAATGCTGGCAGCAGCTCAGCTGCAGGATGCCCACACAGACGCAAAGCCTGGGCTTGCCCCAGGTTCTCAAGATGACTCCTTGGAAACCATCAGCTAATGTCCCGCTTCTTCACCATCTCCACGCCACCCTGGCCACTCTGCCCCCTTCCCACCCTCTACTTCCTCATCTCTCTGGCAAGGGAGCAACCTCAAGGGACTCCAGGACCCAGCAGGACAAAACTTGTGCTGCTAACGTTCTGACCTGCCTTGCCAGCCACACACCTGGGTCATCACCTCCAGGGAAACGACACATGCTGGGCCCAAGCTCCTCAGGCCAAGGGCTGAAGAGCTGTCCCTGAGTGTGGGCAGATGGTAGCTCCAATGTCACCTCTTCAGAACCTAGAAATAAAATTTACTCAGACCTAACTGCTGTTGGGTTCCCATCAGAACCCAGCCAAGACCCTGGGGATATATCAGGGAGATAAGTCACCCTGGTCACAGGGATAAAGGGGTCCTGAGTTTCCAAGCCTGGGCCTTGCGAGTGCACAGCACGGGCAGGAAAGATTTATGAGTGGTTCAGACTAGCCATGCCAGCCTCCCCCTGGACCTGCAGGCTGAAGCTTCCTAGCATGTGGTTCGGGGATGCAGCTGTACCCCTCGACCTCTCTGCCACCCCGGGTTGAGGCTCCTCCAGTCATCATGCAGCTATACTTACACAACTGGGCTGGGGATGACTCAGAGCAGGGGGTGGCAGGGGTTGGAGGAAGGTGCCAATGGTCCACGCCCGTTGGTAATTATTCCAGGCGCAGGCAGGGAACACAACACAGCACCGTGTAACGCTGTGCTAAACAGGGTAAGCTGACAGTTGTCCAAGTGCCCTGAGCACAGGCCTTTCAGGGAAGTGAAGCTTCTCTACCTCGAGGCCTCAGCAGAAGACCAGGACAGGAAGGCAGCATGGGAGGCCCTGGGTATGAGCACCAGGAACTAAGACCCAGCACAGGAATCAGACCTAGTCAGCAGCAATCAACTGTCCGGGTATCGGCACAATGACAGCCACAGGCAATGCTGGTCCAGGATATTTAGCACAAAGGGAACCATGAGGGGCTAAGCAGAGACACCTTCCCTGCTCCCGCCGTGACACCTAGCTGTCTAGAGCAGGGCTCACATTTGCTCATCAGCGAGAAGATGGGCTGTCCCTCGGCCTCCCTGTGGCTTGCCTCCCCAAGAAGCTAGGCCCTCCCCTGCAAGACCCTTTCCCTATGCCAAAGGGCAGGATGCAGACCTCAGGGGCTGGCCCTTTGGAAACTGCAACCCAAGAACACGACAGCAGCAAGACTTGAGCCCCCAGCAGCACCCACTTAGCCCCCTCCTGTTGCTGACAGCCTGGGAGCGGCACCAGCCTTCACTGTGACCTCAGGGCTAGCTAGTCGCTGCGGACAGTAAGTCAATCTCCCCCCAAAAGACTTACTCCAGCAAAGACCAACCACTCGGCAGGCACAGACAAGCACTCTTGCAAGCCAACCTGGACACAAAGATGACGATGCCACTGGAACACCACAGTCACCTCCAGCAGCGAACACCAACTGCACACAACAGTGAGCTAGGCACTTCATAAGCTAGCACTCTGGATGGCCTACAGGACAAGGCCTGGGGACGTGGGCTGCAGAGCTGGTCAACTCAGAGGTCAGTACGGCAAACAAGATGGTGCTTTCTGTTACCCTGGCTGAACTGAAACGGAGACAAGATCTGAACTGCCATCCCTAAGATTCTGGCGGTGGGCAAGGACAGGTAACGCTTGAAGGGAGTGCTCAAATGACAGGCCCAGACAGGTCCGCTCGGTGAGAGCAGACCCAGCCTCCCCACTGATAGGCCAGATCCGGAAGTGCCTATAATACACATGTGCACACAGGAAAGAACACAGCACTGGCAGTTAGTGTCTGAGAAACTCTGCTTCACGGTCACTACCCAGCCCGCCCATCTTAAAACAAGGAAAGAGTACCACTTCAGTGTGTGTGGAGAGCTTATGGTCCCACACTTCCATGGACCCCCAAAACATCCTTCTAGAGAAGTAGGAGGGATTTAGGAGGAATGGTGGGGGGCTCCTCCCTGCCAGACCTGACCAATCATAATACGAGTGGGCAGCTCAACTGCTCCAGGAACCTTTCGGTGCCTGCTACCTTCATTGGACGGCTACATCGTGGCCAGGTCAGCTTTCTGCCAATAGCCACAATGTGAGGAAGATGACAGCCGCTGGGAACAATCCCAACCATTTGGCCCACGGCCCTGGGACCACAATACCAAGAGCAGCTTCTGCCAGGCTGCAAACCAAAGGAGAATGTAGCACCGTTCTCGAAGGAGTGATTGTCACCCTCAAGGGTCATGGGGTTACCCAGGATCCAGGGCTTCTCATGGGCTATCATCCTTGAGAAAACACTAAACTCAGCCAGGCATAGAGCACGAGCCTATATTCTTAGCACCTAGAAGGTAGAGGTAGGAGAGTCAGGAATTCAAGGTCATCTTCAGCTGCGTAGCAAGGCTGAGGCAGGTCTAGCCTACCTGAAACCTTGTCTCAGAAAACCAATAACAAACCCTACGAGATGGAGCAGCAGGTGAGGGTGCTCACCACCAGCCGGCAGGCAGAGCGCGGCCACAGCCCACTTGGTAGGAGAGAACACACTCCCACAATGTCCTCTAACCGCCACGTGGGAGCTGTGCAGCACATGCATGCACACACACACATGCATGCACACACACGCGCACACACACACATGGATGCACACACATGCACACACATGCATGCACACACACGCACACACACACGCACACACACACATGCATGCACACAAATAAAAATTTGGAAAGAAAAATGCCAGGCATGGCGATACACACCTTTATCCCAGCACTAGGGAGGCAGAGGCAGGCGGATCTCTATGAGTTCCAGGCCAGCCTGGTCTACATATGAGTTCCAGGCCAGCCTGGTCTACATAGTGAGACCCTATCTCGAAAACATCAACAAATTAGCTGATCTGACCCTCTCTTCTCATCCCACCAGGGTGTCATCAAGCTTCTAAAGAAGTCACTTCTGTATACTCAGAGGGACCCAAAATGGCTCTGAGGCGTTAGCCTGACTTATTCTGAAGAGCACAGATACTCTTTCTTTCACCTGGGCAGAAGACCCTGCCTCCGGAAATCTAGGCCCAATCCAGGTACCACCCAGGGTGTACACCAGTCAGACTCCAGTTTCTGTTGCCTGTGCATGGGGGGAGGTGGAGGGCGGCAGGTCTTCTTTGCCTAGGGCTCCCCTTCTCCACAGGGCCCAAAGGCCTACGGATAAGCTCCTGGTGAACAGCATGAAGCTGTCCTGTTTTTCTTTCCTTCATCTTTCATGAAATTCCCCGAGGACATAGCTCCCAAGGGAACTGAGCCACCAGGAAAGAGGTCAAAGACTGCGTTTTTCCAGGAGGAAAATCAAAACTGTACATTTTATTCTTGAATCCTTAATCAGCAGGGCCAAGGACAAGCATCTCTCTCTGCCAAGGCAAACACCGCTCAGAACTGCAGCCGAAGTGATGCAGGGGCCAAAGCAAACAGCGGAGCTGCATGGCGGGTGACACGGAACAGAGCCACGTCCCAGCCTTCCCAAGAGGTCCTGCCAGCACAGGAACAGCCCCTAGCAGGGAGTCAGTCACCACACGTCCCAGGAGAAGACGCATGGCAGACTGGCTGGACCAGCCTACAGCTGCACACTGGCAGCTCTGGCTCTTCCCCGACTGTGCCTCTGTGTGGGCCGGGTATCTCCTGGCCCACACGCCAAAGCTGCCCAACCTGTACCAGCACCACCACACACCGTGGAGTTCTGAGTAACAAAACACAAGAGAACTGAGCACGGGTGTCAAAGACTCAGTATTGGGCCTCTAGAGGGTACTAGAGCCACTGGCCTACCGGGCAGGAAAGTCCTTCGGACGTCTGCATCCTACCTGTGCCCAACACCTCCAAAGCTTGCGAAGATCTCACGCCACATGTTCACCCGGAAGGAGCGCCAACCACTGCCCAAACAGCAAACGACCCACGAAGAGTCCACCCTGAGTGCCCAGCCTGATAGCCTGCAGCCACTGCTGGACGGCCCACCTCGAGGGCCAAGATCCAGAGAGTTTCTCTGCCACTGCAGCAGCTCTGACTCTGGACATCCGGATGGATTCCAGCAGCATGTGGGGGAAGCCTGGAGCTGGGAGTGCAGGCTGACTGCCCAGGCGGGAGTCTTACTAAGGAGGACTGTGGGATTCTCCAGAGTGAAGCTACTCCTCACACCCTGCATATGCTCAACAGGGAAGTTCCTGTTTGATGGTTCCAGTGCAGAACCAGGAAAAATGGGGAGGTGCAGACTGTGGCCAGGACTTCTCTCCCACCCCTGCAGTAAAGAGCAAACTGTAATGGAACTAATGACTAATAATTTAATAAACCTCACTCCCCTGACAGCATGTGCTTGCTTCCACAGAGCACACCACGGAGTCTTTGGATACTAAACAGAAAACCCAAAGGCTGCTCTGAATCCCGTTTGCCGGCGGCTCCAACACAGCTTTGGAGCTCCTTCAGCCCCTCCACCCACCCTCAGGATTCCTCCAGACCCACGTAGCTACAACTTTAAAGCCTTTATTAAAGAATAAATTAAAAGTATAATCTGCCCCGCGGACTCCAGCCGACACCTAAGGGGCCACCCTAGAAGCTTCCATCTGCTGCCGGCAGCGGAGTGAGCACAGCTAAGGGGGTTTCACAAGCCGCTGCCTAGGAAGGCGCAGCCATGGCTGGTTAGTACAAACAGAAACTGTTGCCCTGGAGCAGAACATGGTCTCATTCAGGCATGAACCAGCAGCTCCATGTAAAAACCAGAGTCTGATCGCAAGCCTTCCGCTGACCCTTCAGACACAGTTTTGAAATAATGCCTGGCTTTGTAAGAGCACTGCCACGGACTGGTCAGGGTAGGGATCTCTCTCTTGAGAAAAAAAAAAAAAAAAACGTCCCTGGGAACTGCAGTGGGCCTGGTGCCATCAGGGAGCCCCAGGCTGTGTTACTGGAGGTGGGGGGCCAGGACTGTGAGAACCCATACTGAAGAAACGGGAAATGGCCCGTCCATCTGTACCCAAGGCACAGACATAACACGACAGCAGGGGGCTTGTCGAGGGGGCCAGAGGAAGGCTCTGCAGTTCTCCTATGAGAAACTGTCATCTCACAGATGAGAATGTGCATGCGACTCTTAACACATATCAGAAGCAAAAGCAGGCGCGTCAGCCTCCTACACAATTAGTCTTCTCCCTCTGCGGTTACATAAGATGATGGATTATCTGTCCACCCATCCAACCTGCCCGCGCTCGACCTCCCACTTGGGGCTACGTCCATTAACAGCCGTAAAGGAGTTGTGGAAAGGGAAAGCCTGTTGAGGAGAAAGTGCCCAGAGGCTGGCATAACAGCGCCTAGGAGAGCCTACGGTGCCACCGTGCCAAGCAAGCGCAGGGCTACGGACCGCTGCAGTCTGCAACCCCCACGCCGCCCCCGCTCCCTCTTCCCCTCACTCAGGGATGGCAGAGCAGCCCAGGCTTCGCGCCGCTCGGTCCCTCTGGACGCCGGGGCAGACAGGCGTACCGAGGGAGCACGCGCGCGCGGGGGCCGAGCGCCGTCGGGGTGGGGGCGCCCACTCGTGCTAGGGGACTGCGCGGACCGCGGCGGGCGCAAGGACCCTGGGCGGGCGCGGCCACCTGTGACCAACCGAAGATCGGCCCACCCCACCCGCAGTTCGGGAGCCGGTGTCCGGCTCGGGCCTCAAGACTCAGGGGCGCACTCGGAGCCGCGCTGGAAACTCACCTTGTAGACATTTTCCGTGAGCCGGTGCATCTCCTCCGAGCGTGAAAGCGACATGGTCCTGGGTCCCGGCTACACCACAGACCAAAGAAGGAGAACAGGCGGCGGTAAGGAAGGCGACAGATACAGAAACAGGAAAAGGCGCGCAGACCAGGACCACAGAGCTCAGCGCCCGGCGGCCGCGGCTTTTATAGACGCTCAGGCCCCACCCCATTTAGACCCCGCCCCCGGGCCCCGCCCCCGCCGCGCCCGGATCACCGCCCCCGGCTGTCCGCCCCCGCCCAACCCAGCCGCTGCTAGGCAACCGCCGGGCCCGCTCCCTCGCCGTCCTTTCCATTGGTGGGTTTCGGAGGCGGGGGCGCAGGGCGGGGATAAAGGCGGGACTCGGAGGCCGGCTGCGGGCAGTGATTGGTCGGCCGCCGGGAGGCGGAGGCGCGGCGCGCGCCGAGGCCCTGGAGCAGCCTGAGGGGGCCGGAGCGACAGCCGGGCTGGGGGCGGGAAGCGGGGGCGGGGTGGCGCAGGAAGGAGCGAGCGCGGGGTGTGGGCGGTGCGGGGGGGCACTCGGGAGGGAGGCAGCGATCGGGGCTGCAGGCCCGCGAGGGTCCCGCAGGAGTGCGCCGGTGGCTCCCGCGCTATTGCAGGTGAGTCGGCGAGGCGTGCGGTCACCCCGGACGGTCTTCCGGAAGGGAGGACTCCCGGGGCGGGAGTGGGTGGAGACAGAGGAGGGTGCTGAATTAGAGGGAGGATCCTGAGCGCAGGAGGGCAGGCGCTGGACGGAGGTTTAGGATTCTGAGAAGAGGACCCAGGAGAGGGGCGCGTGGGGCGTGGAGAGAATCCCGGAGGGTGGTATGGTAGGGAGAGGGGTGGGGGCGGGAGTGGGGGGGGAAGCTCCGGGGGAGGAGCCTCCCAGCCCAGCTGCTGGCGGTATCAGGAAGGCTTGGCGGAGGAAACTGACCAGGTTGGCACACGGGGTTCCAACACAGTTCATTTGGAGAAATATTTACATAAATTAAGCGAGCATAGAGCAATTATTTGCTTTACATTGTAAAACACCAGAGCTGAATGTTTCCTTTTAATTAAACATAACACTCCAGCATCCATTTCCTGGACAGCTGGTCACTCCAATCCTTCGGCAACCCAGAGGACTCCGTGGCGCGGCTGTCAGACAGTTTGCAGGGACTCAGACGGGGCCCGTTCACTCTGCTACACGTGTAAGAAGCACAGGGAGAGATTTAGAAAGCACAGGACAGAGATTTGGCTTCCTGTTCTTTCAGCCACTGGCCCTAGTGTCCTCTTTTTCCTTATTGTTTGGGACATTTTAATCTCTATCCCTGTGTATCTGTTTTCTCGGGCTGTTTCGGTTGCAAGTGGCAGAAAGCCAACTTAAATTTTATTTTTGAACTTTAATTTTTCATTGACTCGTGCAACTGGTTGGTCACAGTTGCCGCTCCCTCCCTGTATCTGTTGATCTAGACCAGCATGGTCTATCTTGCTCCATCCCGCTACGCATTGATCCCTCCCTGATCTGAAGGCCAACAGGGAGCTGGTGCACAGGGGTAGAGGCAGCCCCTCCGTGCTTTCCCCCAGAAGATCGGGGCCATAGAGGAGAATGAGAGGCAGAGGTTGGCAGGAAAAACAGGAGGTCTCTCTGGGAGAGGGAGAAGGGGCTCCCCCAGAAAAGTTCCCATGGTCTGGGCCACCCCCCCTTCTTCTGCAACAACCCAAGACTCTTTCCCTCCACCACCTACCCACAGTCACCCTGTTCTGTCCAAGGACCACACTCGCATGGGTGACAGACTCAAGCCAGCTGTCTTCCCGCAGCCTCAGGCCTGGATAACTTCCATGGGAGTCCACAGTGGGAAGTGGGATGTGAGGACACTTGGGTGGAAATGAACCTGCATCCCGCCTGCAGCTCAGTGCACTGTGACCCATGGCTGGCACAGACAGGACTACTTTGGGAGCAGGGCGGGGGCAAGAGGGAGATAGTCAGGACCTGTCTTCACGTCCAGCCTACAAGGACAAGTTTCCTTTAGCTCTCTAGCAGGTGATCCTAGCCCGAGTCTTCAGCGATGTTCCCTGGAGCCTTTCTGAGTCAGGCAGAAAGTAGTGAGGGCACCAACGGTCAAAGTTCACATCGCTGAGTGGGTAGGCACGCTGTAAACGGGGCGTCCAGATCTACCAGAACACTGGCTGCAAGTGGAGTTAGGAGGGCCCTTGTTCCCTGGCTCCTCTTCATCCAAAGACCATTGCAAACCTCATCTTAGACCTTTTCCCACTACATTAGTGGACGGGGAATCTGCTTACTTTCCTAAAGGTTCCGCCGCCTGGGAAATTATGGCCCGTGTGTGGGCTTGCACCCACTTCTGTCCATCAGGGGTGGAGGAAACCATCGTCAAGGTGGAACCATTGTCATCTGCTCTTCCTGCGTCTCCCCAGGAGGAATAGTGAGAAGCACCCCTCCGGGTGGCGACTGCCAGCCAGCATACCCTCCCAGACCTCCCACGGTGCTCCTGGTCGTGTAGCTGAGGTGGGAATGGGGCTCACTGGTCCAAGTTCTGAGGTGGATGGGAGCAGCTCTGGAGAGTCACTGAGAGCCCAGACTAGTGTCCATATGCTGCTGACTTTCCTCTTTGGGGACTGTCAGCCCTCCCTGAGTAGAGATTGGCAGTCCCCTAGCCATATGTAATCCACATATAATCCATGCGTCCACTCCTCTGAGCACCACGAGCCTTGTAGTCAGCGTGCATAACACTGAGCCCAGGGTCCAAGGCAAGACCAACCTCTGATCCACAGTGCCGCGGATCACCGGTTCAGGGTGGGCATCGCCGGAGACGGGCTGGGGGTGGGGAGCGCCCGTGTGTATGTCTCCACGAGCTTATTTTTAGTTGCGTTATATAAGTGGCTTCATCCCGGCGTCATGTAGGAAGGGGGGGGGGTCTCAGATTTAATTACAGGATGACAGCCTTTGCATTTCAAGCAAGCTGTTCTCCTGGCAAGGCAGGCACGGATTGGGAGTCTGTGCTCAGCAGAAGCCACCCTTGGGGAAGTGACCCCCGGCAGGCTGTCACCCTGCCTTCACCTCCTTCATTTTCAGCCACTTTGCTGAGCTTGGTTTAGGAGGGTAGCCATTTGTCTAAGGTCTCCAAAGATGGTGGGAGATCTGTGCCTCTTAAGGGGGAGCTCTCCACCCCCACCCTATCCCACCCCCCCACCCCCACCTGGCAGCTCTTCCTCTCCTCGAGGGAGGGCTCTCCCAATCAGAACTCTTCTGTTTTCATTCCCAGGCTAAAGCTTTTGTAATAGTTAACCAGAAAGTTCTAGTAGGAGAGACAGAGAGGTACAGGAGCTTGTGCTTCTGGGGCTTCAGGAAAAGCCCTTCCTTTTCTCCCTCTACACCCCTGTCACCCATGTTGACTTCTTCCATTCTGCTTGGCAGGTGCCTGGGCCAGGCCTGAGGACAGAAGCATTCTTGTCTGTAGGATAATCTGAATGGCTGGCCAGCTCCGTGCCTAGAACTTTATCAGCAAAACCGTGCTGGGAGCTTGAGGTGGGAGTCTCACTCCTCCCAGCAGGAAGTCTGTTTCTGCTGCAATCAGTCACTTGGGTTTCATCCGGTCTTAAAGGCATAGCCTGCCACAGTGGATGGGGACAGGTTGAGACCTGACCGTGTCAGGCTGGGGGTAGGGTGCAGTGTGAGGAGAAGGCCTGGGTTTAAGGAGTTCATTCTAGAAACCAGTCAGCTTGCAGGGGCAGGGCAGACACTACATGGCTCTGGCCAGGTCCCCAACCCTCCCCCATCCCCCAAAGCAGACCTTAGGGTGCCGAGCAGTGTTGGGAGGAGTCAGGGAGTACAGAGCCATGTGGAGGACTCCCGGTATTTTAGAGACTGGCACTGCCCTGAACAGGGCGCTCTTCCCCCTCAGTTTCCCCTCCCAAGCCCAGCAAGGACAGTACAGCAGACCCCTGGCCTCTGACCAGTGCTCGCCATGGTTCCTTGTCCCCCATCTTGACTAAAGGCAGAGAGACCGCAACCCTGGGGAGCCTGAGGAGACAGGAAGACGGAAGGTACCCTGAAGTCCTGTTGGGTCCCGGACAGGGACACTAGATCTAGCCTGGAGAACTCTAAATGAACTGTGGACTTTAGTTAATGTGTCAGCCCTGGCTCCCGAATCCGAGTAAATGTATCACACTAAGGCAACAAACTAACAATAGCTGGGTGGGCTCTGGCCGACTTAGGATGTCTGAGGCGCTGGGCTTCGTCCCTGGGCTTCGTCCCTGGGACCTCTCTAAAGAAGAAAACAAAGAGGAGGCTGTGGAGTGTCTTTGCTCTGAATGAGGAAATGTAGACCAAAGGACCTTGCAGGGCCCTGGGCTACAGGTCAGAGGGTGCTGGGAGCTGGCTCTGCACAGGGCTCATCCCTGCCTCGCTAGAGCTGAGGTCTGGCGAGCAGTTGGGCTCTCCTGCTCTCCCAGATGTCGATGCTTCTCTCCCTCCTCCCAGACTGCACCTCAGCTTTACTCTCTGCCTGACGTGGACCTTGCTTCTCTAGCCTCCATGTGGGTCCTGCGTTCTGCTGTAGGAGGCAGATGAGCCCTGCACACCTGACTCTTTGTGGTGTCCTGTCTCTGCTCACACTGTCTCTGCTCACACGTACAGTGTGGCTGGAAAGAAGGGACCAGGCGGGGCATTTGCCTGGTGGGTGGAGGTGTGAGCCTGGTCTTTTGGTTTTCCAGAGTGTTACCTGACCCTGCCTCTGTCCTCTTAAACACACTAGAAAGTTCCATTCACAACTGCGACCTCCCCTACAGGCAGGCCCAGGAAGGCAGAGGTGTGGGAGATAGACCCTCCCACCCTGCCCTGTCGCCCTGGTATGGGGGGGGGGACGCTTCCCCAGCAACCACCCCCCTTATGTAATCTGCACATCACATCGGCATGACACCAGGTGCCTGTGGGAGGTAGCGCGGGGGTGAGTGCAGGGGCGCAAACAAGCCTCGAAGTTTCCTTGGGTGCTTCTCCTCTTGTTACATTCCAGCGTCAATCCTGCGTCTGCCAGCTCGGTCACCCACTTGCCTATTAGAATACATTAACTGACAATGCAGACTTAAATAACTCGGGCAGGTGACGGGCTGCAGCGGCGGGCGCCCTCTGCACCGAACCCTTGTGCAGCTGGCCCAGTGAGCTCAGAGGACTGCGGTCCAGAGATGGGACCGTGAGTGGACCTGAGGTTGGTGGGGAGGTGCAGCCGGCAGTCACACAAACATACACAAGACCACATTTGAGTGCTGGGATTCGGGTGCCCTTGGCAACACAGAAAGCCCACCCCACATCAGGCACACCCGTTCCTTCTGTACATACCCCGCTTGTGGTGGGGTTGTGCCCTAAATGGGTAAATAAGAAAGCTGGAAAAGTGCTATTCCGGTATCAGGGCAAGACCACTCTGTGAAGCCAGTTGGAGCAGCAGCAGCAGCAGCAGCAGCAGCTTGTCCTGGGCAGACCTGGCTGTGCCTTCCTGCTCCGCAGAGTGCCCTACATAGGCCGGAGTGGTCCCTTACCTTCCCTGGGGTAGGATGAAAACCAAACCTTGCTTCCTGATCACTGTACAGATTCGCTCATCCCCAAACAAAACATCCCCTCTGCTTCCTTGTTGCTCTGCCTCTTACGTTGCCTCGAACAAGTGTAAAGGTGTTTTCAGGTTGTGGCAGAGGACATTGTTTTCCAGACCCTGAAGTCAAAAGACACCCAACCCGGGAGCCCCGGGGTGTTCCGCCAGGTCCTTCCCCACTGCAGCACAGCCGTCCCCAGCTGGTCCTGCCAGAGTGAGAAGCCCAGACATGTACACGCTGCTTCCCATGCTCACAGATGGCTTCCCTGCCCAGAGCTGGCTGCTGCTAATTTCGGCTGCTGGAGGCTCCGTGCGCGCTCTCTCTTTTTTTAATTCTATGTTTATTTAAAGCCAGATTTTGAAATCTTGTCTTCAACTCTGAAATCTGAAATTTTCTTGCAGCGGATCTTACCCCCCCACACACACACACACAGAAGACACAAAGTCTAGGGAGGTTTGAGAACAACTGGTCAGGGCCCCTCACAGCAACCATGTTGCGTCAGCATGGGGCTCAGGAGATCCCTCAAACATGTTTGGTGTTTCCATGTAAACAGGGGGAAGCCGTGTGGAGTGTCTGATCAGAGGCCAGCGCCTCCCCTGCTGCCTGGAGCTGCGGGCGGGGCGGACCGGGACAGTACTGACTCATCTCTGCCACAGCCCTGCCACAGCCCTGCCACAGGGCCTGTTGTGGCCCAGGGCCTGGGACCCCAGTGCCAATCTTCAGTCATCTCTCGGGCTCTCAGAGCTCCCCTTACCCATGGAAGCCACCTCCAGGCTCTTCCTGCTTTCTGGGAGATGCAGCCCACCCAGAAGGGATCCTCCTGGTTTAGGGCTCAGTAGAGGACGTGTCCAGCTCACTGGTGTGTTGACACAACACTGGACTGCTCTCAGGCGGACAGTGCCATGTCTTATCTTCCCAGTGTCCTGACACACACAGTGGAACTCTGCCCCCGAGTCTGGGACCCAGAAGACTACACCCTGGCATGGTGAGCACTTTAGAGACACGAGGGTGCACCCAGTGCATGGCACACAACCACAGCTCCCCTTGGCCAGGGCTGAGGCAGAACCGGCTCCAGGAGGAAGGTGTGCACCCAGGGAAGCAGCAGAGTGTCTAAGACACTGGCCAGGTTCCCCTGCCCGCCTCTGCCTCTTCCTCACCAGACCCAGAGAGGGAAGTCTGGTCAGACAAAGATGACTGGGAGAGTCCTGGGCTGCTAAGCTTGGCAGTGTCGTGTCTCCAGCAGGCTCCTGTCTTCTCTCAGGGCTGGGACACAGAGGACTGTAGAACGCTAACTGTCCCCTGTCCATAGGAGAGGAATACTCTGTCCTTGCCAGGAAACCATGGCTCCAAAAGGACAGGCGCAGCATTTCACCCCCGTCCAACCAAAGGTCAGCCGTCCAGCCTTTCCAAATGTCACTCTGCAGCCAGTGCTGGCAGGAACGCGGAGCTGCCAATGTGCCATGGAATTTACTGCTAACGCTCACCCCAGGCCAACAAAATCCTTTCTGCTCAGCCTGAAGAGTTGGCTTTCTGAGTCTCAGAGCTGGTCTTGGTGAACTTGGTGGTGTTTCCCTGTCTTCCCGGGCTCCCAGTGTTTCCAAGGAGAACACCCCATATTCTGGATTCCAGAGGCTTAGGCAGGACACAGGCTCAGAGCTCCAGAGCCCTGAAGTTGAATTGTGTGACCTGGCCGTTTCTTTAGATGTGTGTGTGTGTATGTGTTTGTGTATTCATGTGTGTGTGTATCCAAATGTATATTCGTGTGTGTGTGTGTGTATCTGTGTGTGTGTGTATCCATATGTCTGTCCGTCCGTGTTCTTGGGCACTGTGTCGCTGTTGACATGAGAACAATTGGAGCAGAGCCCGTGAGTGGCTCCTGGGCTTCCAGCCTGACTGCTTTTATCTAGGACCTCATCCCTTTGGGTTTTACGAAAGACTTCAGGGATCCTTGCTGAGAACTCCCTGAATGTCTTCATCCTTCTGAGGGTTCCCTTTGCTGCCCCCTGGTGGAACTTCAAAGAAAGTCGCCCTGGCATGGTGAGAGTGGCTGGCAGTTGAGGGCAAGGGTGGGTGGCTGGCAGACACAGTGCGAGGTTTCGGACTTTGTGAGACCAGGCTGCACCTAGGAAGCGAGTGATCCAGGCAGTCGCCGACCCTTGGCTTGCCCCAGCTCCAGAAGGAAGGTTAAACTCCCTTCAGCTGAGGGAGAGAGAGGAGGCAGACGGCTGCCGCAGTGGGCCCTGCCAGAGCCTGTGGAGGGGACATGGCAGCTCGTGCACCTTCCAGCCTGGGGCTTCCGGGGAATGCTGCTCATGCTGTTTTCTTAGGAGAGGGGTAAGTCACCTAAAACGAGCACACCTCTTAAGGTGTATAGTTCTGTCCGTTTGAGTGACAGACAGTGGTTTATAACCTGTACCCACCGCCATCTGTCTGCCAAGTGCAAAGTCGTTTTTTCTCTTCCCTCGAGAGTTTGCCTCGTGTTTGCTGGCTTGGGTTTTGGTTGGTTGTTGTCCCTTTGTTTTTGAGATAGGGTCTCATGTAGCCCGAGTTGACCTCGAACTTGTGGTGTGGTTGAGCTTCCCAGTCCTCCCGTTGCCACCTCCCAAGTGCTAGGAGCTGGGATTGAAGGTGGCGCGCATGTGTGAGGTGCAGGCCCAGCCTGGCACGTTGCTCCCCCGGACAAGCCATATCCTCAGCCCGGAACTGATTGTCGTGGAGACTCTGTGCTCAACTCGCAAGGAGCTGGCTGCCATTCTCCCCTCTCTGGGGATCCTTGAGGCTGCCAGGTCCCCTCTATCCTTACCAGCACAGCTTAACCCCCCCCCCCCCGTTGTTTTAGACCATAACCAGGAGTGGAGCCATTGATTTCCTTACCATCTCCCTGGTGGCTAATGAGGGGCTTGCAGCCTCTTCTTCTCTGGGTGTCGTTTGTTATGATGACTTTATCCCATGGAGAACATCATATGTGAACATGCATCTACATGACTCCTAATGTAGTCACTCCCACCCGTGCCACCCATACCCCCTCCCACATTCATGATCTTGTCTTTGTTGTTATTGTTACATGTATATTTAATGTGTATATGTACACACACATAGAAATAATCCATCGAGTCCCTTAGCTTTGAGTCTGTGCACATATGTCCAGGGATGACCTCTTAGGACTTAGTCTTCTCTTTTTGCTTTTGTTTGTTTGTCGAGACAGGGTTTCTCCGTGTAACAGTCTTAACTGTCCTGGAACTAGCTATGCAGACCAGGCTGGCCTCAAACTCAATAGAGATCTGCCTGCCTCTGCCTCCCAGGTGCTGGGATTAAAGGTGTGCGCCACCACCGCCTGACTGAGTCTTCTCTTTTTAGAAAGGAGCCATAGCCTTCACTCCAGCGCTTCATATGGGAAGGAGCGTGCAGGTCAGGTGCCTCGGGACAGCCAGCTCTGGCAGTGCCCACTGACGCAGCCATGTGAGTCAGGTGAGGGAGAAGTCCCCAGCTGCTCCTTACAGACACTTGTGAGAGCCCAGGTTAGCATGGGCAGGGCTGAGAGGCAGCAGCCAGGTCAATCCCTGCCAGGGGACAGCACCCAGGACTGAGGGGTGGAGTAGGCAAGCCTTACTCACAGGGTGTTGGAAGGGGAATAGCGGCCCAGGACAAAGTGGGTTTCCCCAAGTCACGAGCCTGAGGGTGGGTGGTAGACAACCTCTTGCCGATAGGCACAGTTGTGCCGTCTGCCCCTGGTGGCTGGTGCTGTGGTGGCCTCGGCAGGAGTGAACTTGTGGAAGAGTGTCAGGGGGAGGCAAGGAAAAGAGCCGCGGCAGCTAGCCCCCGCGTGAGGACCAGCAGTCATCAGAAGCAGAGCGGCAGCCCGGTGTCACCCTCACACCACAGCCATTGCTAACCTGGGGGGCTGCTGTCACCACACCCTGCACACGGTCCTCCAACCTCATTGTCCCTATAAGCAGGGGAGCTCTGGCTGGCCCCCAGGGGACTCCGCCGACTCCCAACTAGTGGAGGTCAGAGGACAGCTTGTCTGAGTTGATTCTCCCCATCACTGAGTCCCAAGCATTGAACTCAAGGCCTCAGGCTTGACAGCAAGCAGCTCCACTACTGCCGCACTGGCCTAGTGGAAGGGTGTGTGTGTGTTTGTTTGAGACTACGTCTCTGTGTGGTTCTGGCTGTCCAGGAACTCGCTCTGTGGACCAGGCTAACTTTGAACTCAGAGCTCCACCTGCCTCTGCCTCTAGCCCTGGAAGTAGAGGTGTGCGCCGCCACGCCCAGCCCAGTCTCCACTCTTGTCTCTCAACTCCTCAGAAGTCCCCGTGCTCTTGAGCTAAAATGAGGACAATATAAACTATTTTTAAACAGTTATCACAGAAGTGAGCAAGGGTGACGCCTCCCAGAGGCTGAGCAGCAGGGAGCTGGGCCGGTGTCCTTGCAGAAGAGCTGTCCCTGCTGGGCTGCAGTGGTCCCCCACAGGGCTGTGGCTCAGGCAGACATTCCTGAGAAGGCTCTGCTCAGGAGGAAGGGAAGCTTGTGGCCTGCTCAGGCTGGGGGCCAAGGGAGTTTCCACCCTCCCTCCCAGCTCCAGCAGCAATGAGGCCCCAGGGCCTCTGGCCACACAGCAGCTTCATTCCTAGGTGACTAGGCCTGAGTCACCGGCTGTGGGCTCGGACTTGTCACGAGCAGCGCTTACGGTGTGCAGCCTGGAATTTGCTGCTCGGAGTCTGGTCTCAGCCGAAAGTCTCCGTTATCACTACATCTGCTCTCTGCTGCTTCCTCTTTTGAAAGAAACGGTGCTAAGTGGGCTCCAAGTCCGTGTCTGCACACAGGTTGTTGGCACACGATTCCCAAGGCTGTACTGTCGAGGGGTAGACTCTGACACCAGGCCAGGGCCCCCACGGTCTTGACAAATGAAGTTCTATTTGTTTGTACATATTTTAAAATATATTTTAATGTATTTAAAAGATTTTATTTATGGGTATGAGTCTTTTGCTTACATGTATGTATGTATGTATGTGCACCACATGAAGCCAGAAAAGGGCATCGGGTTCTCTAGACACAGCTGTGAGCCTGTGCTCCTGGCTCTTACGGGACTGGGGGATGAAGCTCATTTTGCATGCTAGGCAAGCACTCTACCAGCTGAGCCACTTCCCCAGGCTCTGTAAATAAAGTTATATTAGAGTCTCACCATGCTTGCGCACTCACTAGCTCTGCTGACTTCTTCTGCCACTGCAGACTTCAGAGACACAGACGGACCACACTCTTAGAGCGTCCCTTCCAGTAGTGCTGGCAACGACGGCCTAGCTTGTCCCAGTGGGAAGCTACTGGCCACCTCACTCCAGGCCTCGCTACTGAGCTGGCTAGAGGGCTGCCTGGCTTTGCCGCGGCTGCCTGTCCCTGCTTGGCTTCTGTTCCCACGTGCCCGTGCTGTGAGCCCCTGACTGTTTCCTGTGCCCTGAGAACCAAATGGTTCACCCTGGTCTGTCGCTCCGGCCCTCTGCCACCTCCCACCCCTGGGAAGCTTATCCTCTTGAAACAGAGACTGGTCTTCCATTCTCCACTCCTGGCTTGCTTTTGTCTTTGAGACAGGATCTCAGTGTAGGCCAGGCTATCCTCAGAACCACAGGAATCTGCCTGTTTTTGCCTCCCCAGTGCTTGGGTTAAAACTGTGTGTCACCATGCTCAGCCCAGACTCCACTCTTGTCAAACGCCCCTCAAACCTTGGCTTGTCATTAAACCCAGTGTGACAAAACTTGGCAAGTGCCAGCTGCAGATGGTCATCTCTGCTTCTGCTGTCCACCCCTCTGGAGTAGCCCTGCTATCTCTGTCATTTCTGCCACTCCCTGCTGCTTTTGTAGCAAAGACTTACATTTGTGTCTGCTTGGCTGGCTCTTGGAGCCTTGGTTTCGCCTTAAATGACTCCAACTGATGTGGAAGTCAGTTTCCTGCACTTAACTTTTTTTTCTTTTAAGATAGGATGTCTTAGTTACTTTACTTATTTCTATTGCTGTGATAAAGTACCATGCCAAAGGCAACTTTTTTTCTTTTCTTTTTAATATTTATTTATTATGTATATAATATTCTGTCTGTGTATATGCCTGAAGGCCAGAAGAGGGCGCCAGACCTCTTTACAGATGGTTGTGAGCCACCATGTGGTTGCTGGGAACTCAGGACCTTTGGAAGAGCTGGCAATGCTCTTAACCACTGAGCCATCTCTCCAGCCCCTCTTTTCTTTTTTTTCAAGACAGTTTCTTTGTAGTTTTGGAGCCTCTCCTGGAACTCGCTCCGCTCTATAGACCAGGCTGGCCTCGAACTCACAAAGATCTGCCTGCCTCTGTGCTGGGATTAAAGGCGTGCGCCACCAGCACCCAGCCTCTTGCTTTTTTTTTTTTTAAGTTGCCTCTGTTGGAGGTGGTGCTGCCTTTAATCCCAGCACTCAGGAGGCAGAGGCAGGAGGATCTTTGTGAGTTCAAGGCCAACCTGGTTTGCGGAGTGAGTTCCTAGGACAGCCAGGGATACACAGAGAAATCCAAAAGCGAAAAAAGCTTTTGTGCCAGGTGTGGTGGGTGACACATACCTTTAATCTCAGCACCTGGGAAGCAGAGCAGTCAATCTGAGTCTCAAGAGTGAGTTACAGAACACCAGGGCTACATAATGAGACTCCGTCATTAATAATAATAATAATAATAATAATAATAATAATAATAATGGGGCTTATTGTTTTAGAAGGCTAGAGTCCACAATGGTTGAGTGATGGCCTGGTGGCAGGAACATCCGAGAGCTCACAGCTTTTCGTTTTATTTTGTTTGTTAGGGTTAGATGTAGCTTTAGAGCCTGTCCTGGAACTCACTCTGTAGTCCAGGCTGGCCTCAGACTCACAGAGATCCGCCTGCCTCTGCCTCCTGAGTGCTGGGATTAAAGGCGTGCGCTGCCATTGCCCAGCTGAGAGCTGACATCTTGTACCACAGCAGTAGAGAGGATACTCTGAAAATGGAAAATTCAAGGCCTGTCCCCAATGACACGCCTCCTCCTACAAGGCCACACCCCCAATCCTTCCTGAACAGTTCCACCAACTGGGATCCAAGTGTTCCAATAGGTGGTCCCACGGGGGCCAGTCTCATGCAGACAGCCACTCTCCAGCCCCCATGGGCTTGGGGCCCTAACACGGTGCACTTAGCCTTGCTTAGAGAGCCCCCACACTCCCTTCCAGCTTGGGTGACTGCAAGACCCATCTTTGTTTTTCGAGACAGGGTTTTTCTGTAGCCTTGGAGCCTGTTCTGGAACTCATAAAGAGGAAACACCTTTCAAGCTGGTTCCTCTTCCTGCCTGCAGCTTTTGGTGGGTGTCCCTCCACGCTAACGCCTCTCACACGGGGCCTTGACGCAGCCAGACTTCATTTTCTTTGCTTCCTGCAGTGACATCGCAGGATCTTCACGTACCAGGTGTCTAGCTGCATGCAGCCTGGCCTTGGTGACTCTTAACCCTGGAGGAAGATCCCACAATCCCTCTACACGTAGGTCCTTAGATGACGGTGGACACTGGTCCCCTTGGGTCCTGATTATAGCAGCTTTTGTTCATTCCTAAGGCTTTTCCTTTCACAAGCTGGAGTTTAGCTGGGTGGGGCCGTGCCCTGGGTTTGGCTCTCCATCTCCTTCAGCACAAGCCTTGGCTCGAGCATTAAATTTCCCGATGTCCTTTTCTTCTTTCGACTGCATCTCCCGTTTATTCTTGCCCCGCTTGCTCTTTTTTTTTTTTTACCATGATTGCTAATAACCGCGTGGCAGTCACCGTTAGGCTGCTTTGAAGTCTCCACCAAAGACATTTGTCGCTGTAAATCTAGCCTCCGGCAAAGTCTGAGGGCAAGGACAGAAAGCAGCCACAATCTCCGCCAAAATATCACAAGATTGGCCTCTGGTCCAGGTGTTGTCGTCTTTGCTTCCATCCAGGGGCAGCGGCACAGGCAGAGGCAGGGGGATCTCTGTGAGTTTGAGGCCAGCCTGGTCTACATAGAGAGTCCCAGCATGGCTAACACTACACAGAGAGATCTTGTCTTAAAAAAAATCCTTCCTTCTCTCTGAGCTTCTCAGCCTGGCCCCCACAGCACAGGCTACTCCCAGCTGCGTGACCTGTTAAGACCTGCTCAAGGGTTCAACTGCTTTTCTAGTCCAGATTCTTCCATATTCCTCCAAAACCATGGTCGTGTTTCCGCACGGCACACACACACTCACACGGTGCACACACATGCACGACCCTCACAGGCTAACTCTTTAAAAGTTATTGGGGTCAGAGACACGGCTTTTACCCAGGCAGCAGTGGCGCACGCCTTTAATCCCAGCACTCGGGAGGCAGAGGCAGGTGGATCTCTGTGAGTTCAAGGCCAGCCTAGTTTACAGGGCGAGTTCCAGGACACAGTGTCTCTGTTGCTGTCACACCATGCACATTTTTTTTACTACGCTGCTGTTTAAACAGAAGAGGATCTTTCCACTGCACTTAACGTTTTGATTTCCTTTTTGCTTTTCTGAGACAGTCTGGCTGTAACCACAGGCTAGCCTTCATCTTGGGCTCCTTCTGCCTCAGTTTCCTGAATTCACAGGGATTTGGGGTGGTGGCTCCTGGCACTGTTGCCTTTTCCGTTCTCCCTTTTCCTGAAGATACAGATTTGCTCTGGCCGCATTCCCTGCATGCCTGAGGCGGGGCTGCACAGTGGTCCTCGGGTTTTCTTCCTCCCGGCTCCCAGGTCTCCCCCATCACTGCACTTCGCTTTGGAAGTGCCTTCTCTTTAAGTTTGTTGCAGGCTTCTGGCTGCCATGTTTCCAATGAAAACCCTGCAGCCACCCAGCCTCTCTTTTGGGGGTAGCTTTCCTGTGCATGGCCACTGGGCATCGTCTTGGGTCCTCTCATATTGACTGCAATGTGTGGACTCACAGTTTTTCTTGAATTTTTACAGATTCAACTTGTAAACTGATACCTTTTGCTAAATTTTAGCCTTTTTATTCATATTTCTATTTTCATATTTCATAATTTGTTTTTATAATTTTTTAATTTTGTGTGCATTGGTGTTTTGCTTGCATGTATATCTGTGTGAGAGTGTCAGATCTTGGAGTTGCAGACAGTTGTGAGCTGCCATGTGGGTGCTGAGATTTGAACCCAAGCCCTCTGAAAGAGCAGCCAGTGCTCTTCACCACTGAGCCATCTCTCCAGTTCCCAGTCTTTTTTTTTTTTAACAGTGTGTTTGTGCAAGCACATGTGTGTACATGTTGGGAACCAGAGGATGATTTTGAGTGTTCTTCATCAAGGCTTTTGAGACAGGGTCTCTCACTCTATCGCCTGGTGCTCACCCATTCAGCGAGCTTGGATTACAAATGCATGCCCCTATGTCCGACATTTCAAAATGTGAGTTCTGGGGATCAAACCCAGGCCCTGGCACTTGGCAAGCAATGACCTAGAGACTGAGCTGTCCGCAGGCCCAACTGGACAGGGAGGTCGAGATCACAGACCTCCCTCATCTGCAGCTGTGGGGCCCTCCTCTCTCCTCCTCCGTGGCTTCTGCTAGTCGGTTGAGGAGTCCCACCTTTTGACGTCTGGAGCGTCAGCCTCCACTCTCTGTGAGGTGGCTGTGATCGTGGTCAAGTGGCTGATAACCCATCACCTGTGCCTTCTCAGTCCACGTCTGCACCGCTGTCCTGGTTTTTAAGAGGGGCAGGGGCAGGACTGCAGTGACCAGAAGGGCGAGGACTGAAGAGTGGCAGATCCTTGGAGCTGGGGCTGCAGGAGGTTGTGAGCCACCTGCCTTGGGTCCTCTGCAAGAGCATCAGGCACTCTTAACTGCTGGGTCATCTCTGCAGCCCAGACTCTGTCTTTTCCCTTGGAATCTGATGCATGTTTTCCGTCCTCTGTGTGACAGGTTATCTGAGTTGTAAATTGGACTG
>NC_022014.1:83074099-83075794 GCF_000317375.1 Microtus ochrogaster | reverse complement strand
TGAGACAGGGTTTCTCTGTGTAGCCCTGGCTGTCCTGGAACTCACTCTGTAGACCAGGCTGGCCTCAAACTCACAGAGATCCACCTGGGCACCCAGCACCTCCACCTGCTGACCCTCACAGGCCCTCTGTGTTTTGGTAACGTTGACCCAGGCTGGCCTGACTGGAGCTGTGACCCCATTTTGAGCGTTGGCTGTCACTCACTCCGCTGGCGTCTCTCCTAGCTTTAAATCATAGATCCGACTCCCCTAAGCTGACACCCGTGTACCCCGAAGCCATCGGCCTCATCCTTGAGTGCTGTGTGCAACATCCATCACCGAGACTGACCGGATCCATCGGCTCTGGCTCCACCCTGCCCACAGGAACTCTGCACTGTGTACAATGGCCCCGGCCTGCTTCTCCTCTCTTTGGCCTGGGGGTGGGATGGAGTCGAAGCGGGGCTAGCTGCCCTACCCAAAACCAGAGGGGTTTCCCCGACAGCACAGAAAGGGAACAGAAAACAGCCAACTTGGAAATGGAGAATTCAGACGATCTATTTGCAGACAGATGATCTGTCTGGAAAATCCTAAGGGCTATGAGAATGGCCCAAACAGCTCAGGAGGGCTGTGGGGCACAGAGCAGCACACACCTACAGTGCCAGCATTTGGGATTCAGAAGCAGCTCAGTTTGAGGCCAGCCTGGTCTACATAGCGAGTCCTAGGACAGTTGGGGCTGCATAGAGCGACTGTGTCTCAACAGCACGTAACCATAGTTGCATGTACCTACAACCCCTGCACTGGACAGCAGAGCCAGGTAGAACCCAAGAGGCACTGGCCAGACAGCTCCCCAAAACGGAGAGCTTTTGTCTCGAGGCAATGAGGCTGAAAGTCGCAGATGGTGGAAAGACACCTGCTGTCCCGCCCTGGCCCCTGTGGTGGTTTGAATGAGAAATTCCCCCAGTGGGCTTGGATATCTGAACACTTGGTCCCAGGTTGGCGGTGTTGTTCTGGCAGTGGCGGAAGCTCTGGGAGGCGGAACCTTGCTGGAGGAAGAGTGTCCCTGTGAGGTGGACTCTGGGTTCATACTCTCTCCCCACTTCCTGTTTACTTTCTCCGCTTTCTGAGAGGGATGAAGATGTGGTCTCCCGGTTTTCACTCCTGCAGCCACACCTCCCTCGCCACTGTGGGCTCTTCTGTAAGTTGCCTTGCTCGCGGTGTTTCCTCACAGTACAAAGAGTCGCTGATGTGCCCCTCGTGTGTGCACCACACACACAGAGAAAAGCAAATTTGACAAAACCAATACCCTGGAAAGGTAAGACTTGGCTGAGAGAGCAGACCGAGCTCCTGGGTCTGAAGGTTCCTGCACACTTGCTCGCTGGACAGCACTCTCGCTTTATCCCCAGGCTGCTTCCCTGTCTCCATCGGAGCTCGGCGCCATCTGGCTCCTTTGCAGAAACTGAGATGCTTATCCTAAAATTCATATGGAAATTCCAGAGCCCACAACAGCCCAAATGGTTTTATAAAAGAATGAAGTCTGAGCACTCAGTTCCGGATCTCAAAATCTACGACAGGAGTACAGGAGCCTATAAGGCTGGTGCCCTCCGCTGCCACGGGGCTCTTCAAGATCATTGCTCTGCCAGGATGCTAGAATACTTTGGTGGGGAAAATTCTCTCTCTCTCTCTCTCTCTCTCTCTCTCTCTCTCTCTCTCTCTCTCTCT
>NC_022014.1:83071088-83073609 GCF_000317375.1 Microtus ochrogaster | reverse complement strand
GGATCTCTATGAGTTCAAATCAGCCTGTTCTACACAGAGAAACCCTGCCTTGGAAACCAGAGGCCTAGATAATGACCTTGGGTCAGGCAAGGGGCTTTTCAGTGTGACAGCAGAAACAACAGCAGCAAAAGAAAGAGCAAACGGTGCCTCATCAAAATTAAAAAGCAGAACTTCAAAGAAACCATCAAAAAGTAACCATCTTGGTGTGACTGTGGAAGGGGGAGCCCTCAGACGTCCTTTCGGGAATAGGAGGTGACACAGCCACTAGGAAAAGCTGCAGGTTCTCAACAGAATACACACGGTTTACCACTCACCAGGAAAAACAACGGCAGAGGCTTACCCCAAACTTGCTTATAATAACCAAAACGTGGAAACAAACCAAATGTTCACCATAGTGATGGATAACCAGACATAGCAAAGGAACGTTGTTTGGCTGTTGGGGGAACCGCTACACACTACAACAGACACCCCAAACAGGGTCGAAGGCAGTCACGGAAAGCCAGATAGGGGCTGTGTTTTGTTGCTGTGAGGAAGGGACGTCCTTTGGAAACCTGGGGTGACAGAACCCTGGATAGCATTCAGGTACCTGGCAGGCCATCACATCCTCCAGGAAGGCTGGCTCCTCAGGACAACCAGAGGCCAGAAATGACTGCCAGGCTGGTGGGCTTGGCACGGAGTTGGAAAATGTTAATGAGGAACATGGAAGGGGGGTGTTGGGAACTGCGGGCCACCAGACCTTGAATTTCTTATAAACAACTTGTCTTCTGCTGGTCTGAGTAGCCTGCAGCTGCTCTGAGCGCAAGACCCTGATGGGGGGGGGGAGTGGGTTCTGATGAGTCTGTGCTGAGAGATCCCGAGAGCTGGGGCGTGGCCAGAGCCCTATATAAGCTGCCCCTGAGCACAATAAAGTGGGCATTCTTGGCACTCTTGTCTCAAGGATGCTCCTGTGTCCCCGTATGTCTGTGTGTCTGTCTCTGTCAGTGTTTGCGTGTGTTCTTAGCCTAGTTCCCCTGGCGCATGAGCGAGCAGAGCGCGGAAGGGAACTGGTGTATTTTTACAGGGCGTGTCCCCCATCCCTGGGGATCCAGCTGTCCGGTGGCTCGAGCCCTGATCCATAGGTCTACCCCTGGAAGGAAGAGCCAGACAGAACAGCTTTCTTGTAAGCCTGCAGCATTGCCATGGTAACACCCTCACTCCCAGCTCTCCCTCGCTGGTGGGAGCATGCGGCCGCCGTCCTCACCTACCTGAGGCCAGAGCAGCATGTCCTCTTCCCACAGGTGACTAGGGAGTGAGAAAGTCACCTGCAGGAGTCATCGTCAGCTAGGGCAAACTGCAGCAAAGTGATGAGCAGGTCCTCAGACAGGGCACCCACCTCTGCCTGCCCCGGAGCAGGGGGCAGCCTGACCATAGGGAAATCTTAAAAAAACGATAGGCTCATGCTGGTGGTCTCAAAAGCGGAAAGATGCTCCTGCCTCTGCCACTGGGGTGCACCGCCATGCCTGGTGCTTAGCAACAGCCAGCAAGCTGTGTACAGACTCAGTATCCCCCAACAAGTGTGGATGAGTCATCCACACCAGAGACTGCCACAAAGCACGACAGAGGAGCGCACCCTGGGCACACACGGCCACTCGGGGCATTGACAGAGGCCCTGTGTAGAGCAGCAGGTGCCATCGCCTCGTAGGTTCCACAGTGATTACTAGTATGTGACATTCTCAAGAAAGCAGACCGGTGGTCTCCAGGGGTGAGGGTGGGGAGGGCCATGAATGGCTACACCCGGACCGGAGGATGGCTACAGGGCTTGGTGGCAGCTGTTGGGGTAGAGTGCTTGTCCAACCTGCAATGCAGTCTTGGCGTGGGCCCTCAGAGCTGCCAAACAGAACGCAGAACAGCAGCAGTCTGGTTCCAGCGTCTGCTGCTGTGAGCTGCCTGAGCCGCAGCTGCCTCGAGGGAGGGGCAGCACTGTTTTCTCCTGGCCTGTGTGAAACCCACGGTGCTCTGATGCAGTTTCATTCATTTCCATGGTTACCACACTCGGTGCCGTTTCCCCTCCAAGACCCAGGTTCAAATTTCATTGCCATTGTGATGGTAGCGTGAGATGCCCGAAGGGGTCCGTGGTGCCACCAAAGGCCACACGATGCCCAGCAGTCAGGGACTGGGCTGATGCCCACGGCTGTTATCACAGGGTTATAGGAACCATGTGTGCTAAAATACGAGGGCCGTGCCAGGCCAGTCCTGACCAGCAGGAGAGTTGAACCCCCACGCTCAAGAGAGATGGCTCCGCTGCTCGGCACAGGTGAGGAAGAGCTGGCACTGATGGCAGGAACATAGGAGAGCTAGCCCCGCCCCTCACCTGACAGGAGAGCTAGCCCCGCCCCTCACCTGACAGGAGAGCTAGCTCCGCCCCTCACCCGAGGGGCCTTGACCAACCCCCTCAGCTACTGCCCAGAGCCGGAAAAGACTTTCAAGGATCTCTGTGACTCCAGCAACAGCAGGATAGCCACGAGGGTTCTTTTTGGGTTTT